>NC_133213.1:5918069-6000569 GCF_958299795.1 Porites lutea
AGAAATGTACAGAAAAGCTTGGTGCACGTGCAAAGTTGTTGTTTTGCTAATCAAACCTATAGTTTTTTGACGTTCTCGTTACCGTCCACGTCATTGGATCTTAAAGTCCCTGTTGTCAAAGTTAAACAATCGTCTATTGTCAGTCAAATTGTCAGTTCTCCAGTCGTTCTCTCGTGGTTAGTTTTGCTTGATCCCGTCAATAGGTCGTTTGTACGGTGTCGGTGGCCGGGTTGACTACGACCTCTCCCAAAGCAATCATATACCCAGGTATGGCTATCTTTTACTCCTCTTACGCTGAAATGGGGATCTGGGTTTCGATTATTATTTTCTGACGTACAGGCTCGATCTTGCCTGGGTGTAGTGACCAACTCATATAATTAGCAATTAATAAATGACGCTGAGTAGGATATGAAGAATTATGCCTTCGGCCTCGGTGGACAACACCCTCCTCGATCTGCATAATTCTTTATATCCTACGAAAGCCGAATTCATTAATTGCTTTATTATTCATTCAAAATAATTCCTCGTTTAAAAACAAGCTAAAACATGCTTACCTTCGTCGATGTTAAGTTCACCTCGATAGTGCATGTTTAGAAGATAAAGGGGTGATCAGGTGTGTTGAGGCGTGCTTTTAGCCAATCAGAAACGGGGAAATATTTTGAATGAATAATAATGCTGGATAATGCACCCCCTGTTCGTGCGGCCGTAGCTTGCCTTGCAAGCTGAGCATGCTCATCAATTGCTGTATGGAAGAAATGCAGATGAACATGAGTCATGTCAGTATTATTCATTCAAAATATTTCTCCGTTTCTGATAGGCTAAAAGCACACTTATAATTCACCATAACCAGCTACGGTTGACCAAATTTGGAAGAATTTTGTGGCTAATCAACCGATGACGTCAAAAGTGCAGCACAGTTGCAGGTTAATGCACCGTTAACCGAGAAGACCTAGGGACGAGGTTGAGGTGTTTTGGTTGTGAAAAGAAAAATGGCCGAACAGTCGGCGGAACATTTCACTCGTGTCGCTACGAACTATTGTCTAAAAACATAGCAAGAAGACAACTCGATGGACAACATCTGCTGGTTGCAGCATATTTGCAGACCTGAACCCGACCCCTTTATCTTCTAAACATGCACTATCGAGGTGAACTTAACAACGACGAAGGTATACATGTTTTAGCTTGTTTTTAAACTATAGGAATTATTTTGAATGAATAATAAAGCAACTAACTCACCTTCAGTCTTGGCAGGATCAATTCCCTTTTCCGTCATTTCTTTTAGCTCCATCATTTTCTTGTTAACAAAATTCCCTCCGATATCCAACAAAGTGTCACAATTCTTGAGAAATTTTTTAAATAGTGGTGTGTCAATATACTTGGAAGCAATTTGGTAAAATGCATCGAACAAAAGCTGTTGGGAAATTTCGAAAAAGTTGATGACTGCCTCTGTGAATTCAAGTGCCTCTTGTGGCGGTGGATCTTCATATAATCCAAGACGAGTATCAAATGCGAATGTAGCCATACCTAGAATAAACACCAGGAAAAAAATATGGTTCAGTCATTAGTGCACGTGAGTTTTATTTGACAATGAGCTTTCTACCTTTTCTTGGAAAAGTAGAAGGCCTAAATGTAATGTAGGCCTAATGTAAACGATCCTAAATGTAATAAAGCCCTATACTGATGTAATAACAATTATATGTTTTCTTAGAATAAGATTGTTATGGGAAAATAAGATCGTTGTGCTGTGTTTGGATGTGATAAAGATCACCTTTTCTCCGAGAAATATACAGTGAAAGGCCATATTTCTAAAACTAAGCGAGCCGGAAAGGATCGTGCTCATGCCCCCTGAGCATCCCATGATACTCCTTATTAACTCAAATTAATTCAATATGGCCGCCGTATCGGTAAAAAGGTCTATTACTTTACACCCTTTCCCTATAGCGTATGTTTGGGCCACCTGTGGTCAAACATAGGTTTGGCGGGTTCCGGGATAGCGTTTAGAATAGAGGCACGATTTGGGATACTAGGATACCTCGCAAACATATACACTGATTGTTACCCTCTAAAGACCATCGATAAAGTTCCTTTTCCAAGTCAGGCATGTGATCATCTTGCTCACAAGCTTTCTTCACCAAACTTGCCACGGCATCCTTGCTTACAGCGTTAAAGTTCCCGATGTTTTCCTCGACAACCTTAGGGCGCATGATTTTAGGAGCAATAGTTTGTCGCACTCTGTGCCATTCTTCTCCTTGTCTGTTAAAACAAAACTGTCATGACTAAGTACGTTAAGTCCAATATTGTTAAAAATTATTCTCTCTTCTTCAGTTTAAGAAAGTGTCATCGTTTGGATCATAAATCGCTTATTGTGGAGGTGTTCTGTGATTTTACAGTCATTGACGCCCCCCCCTCCCCCAAGTAGCACTACACTGCTGCCCCACACCACCCCCTTCCGTTTCACTGCTTCCCTAAAAATAACGAAGTGGGCTGGCCTGCTTGCTGAGATCTCTGCTCGAGCAAGCGGGGGGTCGGCAGAGCTAAGGCGGCCACATTTTTCGAGTAAACAAAACGAAACTTTTATGAGAAAATAAGGCAATAAAGGGCCAAGCTAGTCTGGTAAAAGCGGGCCAGCTGCAGGGGCCCGTTTCTCGAAAGTCCCGGTAACTTTTCGGCCCCGAAATCAAATATTCAAATCGAAATATAAAGAATAAGAGCACAGGTCCTGGCTAGCAAACCACTCCATTTTGTTTCATTAACTGATAGTTTTATCATGTTAGATGCAAAACTATTGAAACCTCTATCTTGCATGTAAACAACAACAGCTTGACGGGCCCGTTAATTATCGGGACTTTCGAGAACCGGGCCCCAACCCGGCCTAAAGGGCTGACTCATATCAAAGGCCCTGAATCTCAGTCTTTTAATTTTCAACATCGAAAATGGCAACTGCATGTACTAGATCGGGAAGTGCTCACTCGTCGAAAACATTCCTTCTGTAACCTACAAAAGAGCTCGTAACGTGGTCAACTTCAATCGTGTATATCATTTAGTAAATGTATATGATAATTAAAAATATTAAAACAATGGCAGTTCAAATTGTTGCTAAAATTAGATTGCGTGACGACGCAATATATTCTGTAGGTGTCCTGTGAAAATTCTTAGTGGTTTAATCTGCGATTGCGTGGTTGTGAGGCTTGGAAACTAGGAATAGGGAGAATATCAATCATGTATGTCACCAGTAAATGTATGATGAATACCGTAAATCCTCTATTAAGCCCCCCGGGAGGCTTATTTTTTTCAAGCACTTTTGAGGGGGGGGCTTAATAGAGAGGGGGGGCTTATTTAATTTAGCGAAACGCATCACCTGTAGCAAAAATACCGTGGTATGAGACAGAGTAGACTTGCGCATTGTACAATTAAAGTCACCGTCAAAAGCATTTAATTCACTTGTGGGAGCCTAAAAGTAACAAAAACAAAATTCTTATTCTTCAAAAATGTGCTTTCGCGTTCGACCTCATGTTCTTCGGTAATTTTTATGAATAAACCATAACTGATAGGGGGGGGGGGTGCTTAATAGAGAGGGGGGGCTTATTAACTTTCCTCCTCTGAAAAGGGGGGGCTTAATAGAGGATTTACGGTAGACTGTTCACAATCCCCTATTTTTTCGTGAGATCGTTTAGATATACCGCGTCTTACCGTCACGGCTATCTTGATTTTCAAATGTACCGAGGGGGCGGGCGTCGGGGATTATAGCTCTAGGTGGTGCCCTAGCCCGTAACGCAAAGCGCTCGATCTCGATGATCTTACGGAAAAATAGAGGACTGTGAACAGTCTATATCATAAACAGTATTAAAAATAATGACAATTCAAATCGTTGCTAAAATTAAACTGCGTGAGGAAGATTGTGGATTTTGTATTTTTTTTCTGTGTTTCTGTAGGCTTCCTTTAAATAATTCTTAGTGGCTTGATCTGCCAAATTGTTGCGTGGTTGTAGGGCTTGAAAACTAGGACTAGGAGGAAATTATCGAGCAGGAAAACATAGGATGAAATAATTTTAATTATTCTATGCCAGAAAATGAGGGTTCAAGCACTTTCACACCCACGTTTGCATGTCGGTAAGAACGTCTGTTGTTTTGATGCAAAGAATACTCACAGGTTGGGTACGCCAGGGAAATAATTTCTCCGTCTACGGTGCTCGAGATGAAAATCTAGTATTGGCCTTTGTGGATATTTGCCTTCGGCACGCAAGGTCTTCTCGAAATCTTCTGGATCGATTACATGCACTGTCGTCGACGGCCTCATAGTGAAGTCCTCTTTGTAAATGGGGCCAAGCTCATCGAACAGGCGCTCTAAGAATTTGAATGGTTTAGTAAAGCCCTCAGTTTTCGTTATAACATCGTACATAAACCTCCAGCGATTGCGTTGCGGTATTTCTCCGAATGAACGCAAGCCATCAAGACTTTCTTGGCTTTCTAAGTGCCTAGCTTCCGTTTTCTGCGACCTCCAGCACACACTCAAAGGTTTGAGATATTGTATTCTTAAGCTAAGGTGATTCCTACGGAACGCGATGCTCGGAGACAACAGAACTAGGTCACATTAGTAGTTTTGCAGCTATGATGTCTGTAGTTTCTGCACAGGTAGCCCAAGCTCGAAATATGAGCACCGGCGAACATCGACAATGGTTGAGGTCACACTAGAGACTTTACTATGGTAAAAAGGGCTTTACTATGGTAAGTCTCGTAACGTCTTCTTCACCGTAGTAAACCTGACAGGTCCACTTAAAAAGACATTTGAAACTTTCCAGGCGTTTTTTTCTCGCGTGATCGGTAACGTGAGAGTGAAAAGTAAAACAAACAAGACGCCTAAAGTCGTTTCCGTGGGATGCGTTGGTCTATGAAAGCATAATGGCGTTCTATCTAGGTTAATGGAACAAAACAAAACAAAACATCCGCTTGCTTACAAGAGGAAGGTTAATATTCCAAGATGCTCTTGATACGGTTAAAAATTAATTGCAATGTGTTTCCAAGGTCTCAAAGTTAACATAGTTTCAATGATTATCCCTGATTCCAAGGTATAATAAGTTTACTCATGTCCTGATCCGTGTCCCATCCAGAAGTACAATCCATGCCGAAACCGAGTCGTCGATCGACGAGGACAATATTTTCGCGATTTCAACGCCAATCGTCAAGGGTACGAGTCGAAATTTACGCGATTTAACCTCCCATCGTCAAGGTGTTTTCGATAAGAAAAGAACAAAAAATTGAACTGTAGCTGTGCTCGGCAAAAACTGGCGAACTCCCAGGAACTCCGAATAGAAAAATCTATCGGAAATCACGGCCCGCAACCAGACGCTACTAAAACCTTCTGAAAAAGCTAGACCTAAACAAAAAAGAATCATGAAGGAAAGAAATAATTTGGCTTAGGTCGCCTTTCGTGACTTGCCAGTATCCCGAAGGATTTCGCTGGTTAACAAGCCATCCTAAACCACGAGTGGGAAAACTCAAGCGCGACAAATTTGGCAAGGAACGTTCTGATTTCATTTTTCTTCAGAGAAAGCAAATCGATTAAAAATCGATACAAATTTTGTACCATCTGATTGGTCGGCTTGGAAGAGCAGATAATCGATAAAGATTTTACGCAATCCTATTGGCTGGCTTTGCAATTTTGGGTACAACCGAACCGGATTTTTACCGTGGGAGTGCCACAGGCATCCCACGGAATGATGACATGCTATGAGAGCTGACTAAACTGAAATTACTGAACTGTAACTTCCTGAGCGTGACCCTCACAAGTGTACAAAGATAGCTAAAGATGGTTCAATGTGAGAGAGTATTGTTTTCTGTTGTGAGCATTTTGCTTTTAATTCTGCTGCTCAGACGAACAAGAAGAATGCGCTCCCTTATTACCTACCTTGGTTTGGAATACGAAGTTAGTGAAGATGTTTTAGTGACAGGTTCATTGATTACCCATCGAAGACGTACTCCTAGAGAAAGAGCGGCATTGCGAAGGCAAGCGTGGGTTTACCCTCGACCCCAAGAATGGTTTGAAGAAATGTACAGAAACAGAAATTTTTAAATCTAGTTTGTATGTATCCCCGTACACATATCACTAGTGTACGTGTGTATCTGGACCTGCAATATGGTTGCTAGTGAAAGGTGTACCCCACACCCCCACCATTCCAAACAAGTGTCGGTTTTTTTTTTTCGAACTGTTGCCTTTTTACACATCATGCTTGTGAATATGCATAAGAACAAGTCAACTCAAGCGATCTTCTTTCATCGTAGACCTCAGGTAGGTTTTAAGTCTTCTCAGTGCACTGAAAGACTTTTCTGCAGTTGCTGCAGTGATTGGTAGAGTTAAAAGTGCCGTAAATGCCCTGGATAAATTTGGGAACTCTTGCGGGTGACAGTGAGGAAGTGTTTCAGCAATTGTGGCCGGAGGATCGTGCACTATCCCAACCTGTTTTCGACCGCAGACATTCAGTTTCCTGTAATCGTCTAATTTCTTCCGGGATATCGGGATTGTACGCGCCCAAAACTTCTTTGACACTGATCCTAGTTGGAGACCGGTTGCCTACATTTTTCGGCAAAAGATTTGTTATAGTAAACAGTGGACTTGGTTCGACAACACACCAATCAAGCTCCAATAGCAAATGGCCAAGGAATGGATAATACATCGCTCGTTTGTAGTGGTCACTAACTGAATGTGATAGAATATTTGCTCGATTCAACTATCGGCCCGCTAGTCTAGCTTTACAAACTGGGACATCATGCTTTGCCGGAACAGATACTGCCATTTGATACAGCTTATATTATATTTATATTCCTTATTTTACTCTTCTTTAAGTTCACTCCTGGTTCACTGCGAAGTCTTGGATGACCACTTTGGCCTGCATGTGTGCTTGTACAGACGACTCTCTCTTAACGGACACCTCTATAAGACGGACATCTCTGTAAAACGGACACTTAGAGTTGGTCCCTGCCTTTCTTTACTCCCTTTATTTGACTCTCTAAAAGACGGACACCTCTAAGACATACACTTAGTGCCGGTCCCAAAGGTGTCCGTCTTAGAGAGAGTTGACTGTGGTAGGTTTAGGTCAACCCTTTGAAGATAGTTGGTGAGAGGCACACCAAATTGTAGCAACCATTCATTGGCAATTCGAACTTGGGCATGCTATTGATAAATCCACTTGCTTTGGAGTCTTGCATATTGTGAAGCACTTCTAAAGCCTTTAAGATCACGTGTCGTCTTTTCTCGCGTGGGGTGATTTTCACGAACCCTCGGGTTTCGCTCGCTCTACTGTCGAGCCGGCGACAGCATCCAGGTTTTTCGGCTCTAGTTTCACCCGCCGAAAAAAACCTTTGGAGGGAGAGAAGCGACGACCGGAAATACTCTTGCGTGCCCTCAGTCCCTTGCTTGTGGTATATAGAATGTGTAACGAAACTGTAACGCAATCAAAATGACCCATTTTTTCAGAGGTTTTTGACGGGTTTTGATGCTCTAACTCCTCTGGACCCTGTGCTCTTTACTGATCGAAGAAGGCAAACTCCCAGTCCGTAAACGAGCGACATCTCGCTTAACGTAAGTAAAATGCTACCCAGGAGCATCGCTTTCCGCAGGAATCTCCTCGACTTTAGAAAACAATATCTTAAACCTTTAACGCTCTCCTGGAGATCGCACAGAACAGAGGCGAAGCAGATAGAAAGCCCACAAACTTTCGATGGAGTACGGTCTTTTCAAGAAATTCCAGAACCTAAAGGTTGGAAGTTCATGTACGATCTTTGTACAAAGACCGAGGGATTTACTAAAGCATACAAAATAACTGAGCGCTTGTTCCACGATCTTGGTCCTGTTTACAAAGAAGACTTGATGTTTAGGCCCACCATGACGGTGCACGTTAAAGACCCAGACGATTTTGGGAAGGTTTTTAGGGCAGAAGGAAAATACCCGCGTAGGCTGATCTTCGATTTTATGGTCGAGCACCGCAAACGAAGGAATCTTTGGCCAGGCATAATTCAAGTGTAAGTAACAATGTTCTTTTTGCTTGGAAAGAATTAAAATTTGTATTTCTATTAGAATTTATTACATGCCTGCCACCGATGAAGCGAATCCGCTCAGTGGTCTTCATTTCACTTGACTTATAGAATGCTATAAGATTGTCTTTGAATGTATGGGTTAACCCCTATAAATAAATCGGAAGCGGAATCTTTTAAACTGTTTAAAGCTAGGTTAAAGTCTTTTTTAAATGTGTAAATATGTAAACAGAGAATATGTAAATAGTGATAGGTAATAATTTAACGTATTTTTATTTTTATTTAGGAAACGTTGGGGTTGACCTCGTGTTTCCTTTTCTAGCCTGCGAGCAAGCTCTCCGCGTCCCGGAGAGCTTGCTCGCAGCCAATTCCTTTTCATGATGTTTTTTTTCTCGTCTTTGTACCTTCATTTGATTTCCATCCTCAACAATGCAAGAAAAAAACTTAACCAAAATCCAGCAGCTCACGGTTGATCAATAAAACACAATTATGCAAATAAATGTTAGCTCACAAACTATGAAAGCAGCGGCGCGCGTAGACTCGTAGACCAAAAACCTTAAAGAAAGACTATCTATGCGGTAACCTTTCTTCCCAGAGACGATAGCTATTTATGTTTGCTTTCATCTTAAAATGGGCAGACAAACACATACATAAAAGTGTGAACGATTCGGAAACCTCTTTGATAGCTCTTTCGCACTTGTTGCGGAATACTTTTTCTTTAGTTTACAATACAGAGTTTGACGTTTTCGCAAAAAATTTAATTCAGGTAGCAGTAGTGGGGAATAAATATTTAATTCGGTCTCATTTAACCTTCGGACGTACACGGAAATTCATATCCCCGCGGTGGTATCCATCTTGGATTTTACCAAGAATTAGAAATCAAGTTTTAAAAAAATCGCGAGAAATGGCCATTTTTTTGTCTTGATATGGAAAATAACACATAATTAAGCACTTTGCATGATTTTAGCCACAAGATTTACTTTTATTGTTGAAGGAAATTGAACAAACATGTTTTTTTCACTCAAAATGGCTTTACCACCTGTTACTTATGACGTCATATTTCGTAACCATAGACCATCACTGAACTTGGCTCAAAATGTGCGCAAGGGATAAACGAACAGCTAGTGAAAACGTCAGTTTTCCCAGCACACACAACCTGCTACGACAGCGAATGCCACACGGAGGTTGACTGCATATTACAAAGACATCCTCTAAAGCTACTAAAGGTTGAAACAGTGTTTTAATCTGTCATTTTAGCTGAAATTATTGCCTCTTGAGTCATTTTCAACGAGGTTCAGTCTTAGCTAAGGCTTTTTTCAGCCTGTTTTTTGACCCTTGTATGGGTTTCTCTGGACTTTTTTATTCCTTTATATGTCTAATCCGAAAATATGCATGCTCACCAATCAGATTACGATGGTTGTTTGTCGTTCAGCTGTGTTGTCGAAAATATTTTTTTAAAGTAAAACAAACCGTTTTCAAAATGATGTTTTTAACAGAGATGGAGAAGAATGGCACAGACTGCGGCAAACCATTGCTCCGAAAATCATGCGCCCAAAAATTGTGGAGGAAAATATTGTAAACTTTAATGCTGTAAGCAAGGATGCCGTAGCAAGGTTTGTCAAACTAAACGACGCTTGCAAGTTAGATCACATTCCTGACTTGGAAAAGGAATTGAATCGATGGTCTTTAGAAGGTAATCTTACCATTGACTTCACTTAAATAGATAACGATTAACCAGACGTAGTTAATTGATAAACCGATAATCGATAATAATCGATAGTAATCGATGTCAATCATCGATGAATATCGATTTCCGATATCGATCGGTAGAAATCGATAAGGAAAAAAGTTGTGACTTCGATTAATATCGATGATTTTCAGATAGAAGTTGATGATTCTTTATCGATTGCTATCGATTCCTTTCGATTGTTATTGATTTTGTTAATCGATCATAATCGAAAAAAATATTTTTCTGCGACTTCGATTTCTATCGATTTCCGATATCGATTTTTATCGATTGACTACGTCCGGCGATTAATCATCCTCTATCGAGGGCCCTGTGAGCTGGGAGGCCCAAAATTCTATTTCCAAGCCGAAGTTTTGCCAAAATTTTTAGTCCTAAGCTCAAGGAATAGCACAGCCGGCTAATGATCTGAGGCCCTTCTGTGTGGGAGGATTCGAGTTGGATTCCTAGGTGTGACCTTAAATCCTTGTTTCGACGTTTTCTTTTCCCATGAATGGCCTAGTTCCTGAGTGAGCTTCCTGATTGCTCGGGACTGAATGGAAGCGCCATATCACCGCGCGGCCAAAACTCTTGAGCAGGCTTTGTGAGGGGAACCATAAAAAGCCCTCCGTTTTCCCCTGTGCACCCGCCTCGTTATTATTCTTGTTAACCATTGCAGGTATTGGTACATTAGCATTTGATACTCGTCTTGGATTGTATGAAGACCCTCCGCTTCAGTCAGCACTGGAATTCACAAATGCCGTGAATAACTTCTTCGAACTTGCCCAACAGCTTCTGTTCAATATATTTAGCAGAATTGCTCGCCCTTACATAGACACGCCGACTTTTAAGAAGTTCCTTATCAATGCTGACGCCTTGTTTGAAATCGGGCAAGTTTTTGTTGACAACAAGATGAGGGAACTGAATATGATGGCAGAGAAGGGAATTGATCCGAGTAACGCCCAAGGTGCGTAAACAATATACTAAGGGCAGGTTATTCAACCGGTTTTCCATATACTCCGCTACAAAGACTGAAATCACTGCACAATAAACTTAGCGGTGACTGACCGGCAACTATCGCTAAGATAGAATTTAGTAATCTCAGCGATCATATACATGGAATCCGCTTTCCACAAAATGAATTGCCGTATTGGTTTTTTTTGGAAAGAAGCGCACCCGTTGGGCTCAGTGCAGCATATTTCTTTAGACTACAAGGTGGACTAAAGTTTGATGACGATACATGTACAGAGCTTGAAAGCAATCAACAATTCAGTTCTGTTTTTGGTGGTTTGTACCAGTTTGCAGCTTTTTTGTCCATTCAACTCACCAAAACGTAATAACATTGTAGCGGTTCTACTTTATTTCTGCTCTTTAATGAAACAAGCGTGCACAATTATTGATGATAGACATGTTATCATTCTAGAAAGGGAATAACTAGAATGTGACTATATATATCTAGTCGCTCGACCCGTTTAATTACGGAATTAGCGGAATGAGGTTCATTTCTTCTCGTCTCGGTAATAGAGAGTTTCGGTTAGACTGCGAGCAGTCTCTTATTTTTCTTTTGAGACACGGTAGAATGCGAGCACGAGAAACGAGGGAACGCGCGAGGGGCGGGCGGCGAGAAACGAGGACGGAGCCTGAGGAAAGAAGGCTAACCTGTCTATCAGGTCTTTATGATGTCAAAAAAAGAAAAATAGAAAGGCTTAAACGTCTGGAAAGGATCCGTTAGTAAAGTTTAATTAGGGAGGTTAAGCAACGACGACGGCGACGGCAACGAGAACGTCAAGTTTAGATTGGTGAAAACAACAACTTTTCCCGTGCATCACGCTTTTTTGTATAGTAAATTCGTCACTGCACGACAACGACGTGAACCTTCCTAATTTCACCTTTTATGGAGGACGAGAACACAAGACAACGATTTTCTTTTTCTTACTTAGCCATAGTCGTTTGGTTTAGAATTGAACTCCTGAAAAAATCGCCAACATTTGACAAATTAAAAGTCGAGTTGGAATAAGAGCGATGAAGATTGAAACATCGCAAATTCACTTTTTGGGTGACGTTGCTTTAGCTTCCCAATATCTACCTGCAATGTGAAAATCCCTCTCATAACACCTCATAAATAGTTTATTAAGTCAGATTTCGTTTAATACCTGGCCATAAATATTAATGGCTGTGTGAATCCACTGTTACCCTGGGTTCCAGAGGATATTTTTTTCTTATCGGATGCGGTTTTTTTCATATTAGGTATTTTGAGAACAGGCCTCTGGAGCCAGGGCAATCCACTATTTGTTCTTACTTTCCTTCTCCTTATCAGTTAAGATACAATGAATTTTGTCGTACTTCTTCTTTAGTTGTTCCACTACTGGCATATTTACTCATGAAGGAAGACCTTACTCCCGAGGAGGTTAACGGACATGCAATTGATATTGTTACTGGCGGTGTTGACACAGTAAGATAACTGGAGTTTGAAAGCCGAGTTAGCAAAAAAATTAATTCATTCGATTACTTGGCAATTTAGAACAATAAAAATTTACTCAAAGGCCGATTAAAAGCCTTTATCTGACCTCAGGCGGTACGTTAGTGGTCCCTAGAAGCATTTCACTGAGCCCAAATTTAATCTGACTCCGTGAAGCTTCAAGCTGGTGTCGTTTCAGTCTAGAAATTTTCAAGTCGAGTGAATTGCAGTCAAAAGTGCCTGGTTAAGGCTGGGTTAAGGCTTACAAAACAACTTAAATAGCTAGCAAAACACTACTATTTTGTCGGGCCGATAAATGACAGGATTTTTCATGGAATAGCTACAATAAACATTGAAACATAGCACACAAATTGTCACCTTTGATCCCCTCAAGCAGGCCTGTGGATAGACTGCGAGCAGTCCCTTATTTTCAGATTTAGTGAGGGGCTCAGTCACGCGCGTGTCTCGCGCGTTTAGCTCAGTGGACCAAGAAAAAAAGAGACTGCTCGTAGTCTAGCTTATGGATCAAAGCCAAGTACCCGCTGATCCAATTTTCTTAATTGGAGGATTTTTTTTCTAAGGCACAGTCACCTACACATGTAAGCTAACACCGACAAGGCGTTTTTATGCCTGGTACAAGGCAATCGAGCCTATAACGTACCTTTCTGTTTCAGCCCTGATCGGATCGGTTTATCCAAATGAAACGACACTACGGTAAGATATTGGGCGATGCAGTCTGTACGAATTGTATTAACTTTGTCCCATCTTAGAGCGTTACATGATGCTCTCCGGAAAACTTTTCTGAAAGTGACCAATTACGAAATATAAACTGCTAAGCGGTAATGAAACAGTAAGATTCCATCTTGCGCAGATGGAAAAAATTAAAGTATTTTTTTTGCCTCTTTCCCGTGCAGACATCGAACGCTACTTTGTGGTGGTTGTATAACTTGGCGCGATTTCCTACCGTCCAAGAAAAAGTTTACCAAGAAATAAGAAGTGTTTTGGGGAACGATGGGGACGTGACACCTCAGCATCTCTCTAAACTGCGTTATCTTAAGGCGTGTCTTAAGGAGTCCATGAGGTAAAACTATGAAAAGAAGATAAATTCTACTATTACATTTTTCGTACTTAATGTAATCGGGGTTTGGGGGCGTCAGGACAAGGGTGGAAGCCATGTATTTTTTTTCCTCTAAAAAATAGATATATAGCAAAAAACAATGATTTTCCTCGTCCAATTCTTTTCCCACAATACCGCAAAATTCCGAAAATACGCCCCGTTTTTCCCGCCAAAAAGGATCGTGCTTTAAACAGAGTGTGTAAAAAAGAAAACAATTCTGCCTTCGTATTCTTGCTACTTTTTAGACTGACTCCAAGTACTACAGCCAATGTCAGGTTTTTGGATGAGGATGTGGTTTTATCGGGATACCACGTTCCAGCTCAAGTAAGTGGTAGGACCGTCCAGCCCGACATTTAAGAGTAGGGAACCAAGGGTGGGTACTCCCACAAATTTCGGATGAGTTTGTACCGTATGGGGTCTTAAACCCAGACCCCATTAGCATGGATCTCTACATATTGATCTTGTGCCCCTTTCTGAGTATTTCTTTCATAACAAAAGTCCAATATGACTTAATCATACAATTTGGCTGGGACTAGAGAGTGGGGACATTTGTGTTGGTTTCGCAGAGGTTTGGGCCCTGCGTTCTTCGTCCCATGGTCAAAGTGTAGGATAAGAAACACCCAAGTTAGAAACCTTTCTTTTAAAGTTCTCATCATTATAAATGACTTTTAACAGACTTTTGTCTCGATGGAGTTATATGCAACGACACGCTTAGACAAGTACTTCAAAGATCCTTTAGAGTTTAAACCGGAGCGCTGGCTAAGAGGGACTAAAGATGTTCATTCTTTTTCTCATCTGCAGTTTGGATTTGGGCCTCGTATGTGTGTTGGTAAGAAGAGACGTTATTCGATGTATGTTGGTTCGGTAACTGTGAGGGTGATGTAATTAAACTTGGATCGATACAGTGACTCATGTCCTCGTGAGGCACTCACACGAATATTCTCATTTTAAGTCTCAGAATATACTATGTAATAATATAGTAAGTTTAATGTTTTTTTTTAAATTTTGGTCTAGACATGTTCTGTTTTTTTGAGCACATGCTGAACGGAAGAATTACGAAATCCTTTTGATTGCGACCGCTCACCAACGTTTTGACACGAAAGTCAAATGCCCGACTAGGCGGGCCTCATTTTGGGTCAAAATCCCCACTGTACGGAGGTAAACTCCAGTCAAATGCCCGAGATATGCCCGGGGGGAGATAGGCGGTTTTGGAACTGACTAGTACATTATACACTTAATGTCAGATCTCAAGGGAAACAGTTAGTTTTGTTTTCCCGTGAGTCCTAATGTTTCCCGAGACGATTTACGAGACGATTTTTTTTTGCTCGTGATTTACAAGCTTTTCTCGTGTTCTCCCAACATCCCGCGTGGGTTACCACGCCGGTAAACCCATCGAAAGTGCGGTCTTTTGTTTAAATAGACAATAGAAATGACGCCGTAAAATGTTCAAAACTTTGCAGTGAAACCACGAGCCGCAGGCGAGTGGTTCCACTTGAGTTTTGAACATTTTATGACGTCATTTCTAAGGTTTATAAGAGTGTAAACCATGAAAAATTGTGGTCGATTTGTTAAGTACACACTAATCACTTAGTCGCATTATCACAGCTAATCAAAGGCACATTGGAATAATGCTGAAAATGATGCAAAATTTTTAAAAATTGTGGAGATGTACCAGGGCTGATGGCAAGCAATGGGGATGCATAGTTTTTTTAAAAAAAAAAAGCACCACAAATGAAACTTTGTCCCAATTTGTCCACACAATTGCAGAAAAATTAAGCAGTTAGCTGGCTGAATCAATGTCCTTTGGTAAGATTATGATTTTGATTTTGTTGTTGTTGTTGTTAGGTCGGGGGAGGGGGCTTGTTTTCAGCCATACAGGATGCTGAGACTGCAGTATTAAAGCATGATCTGCACTTTTCTTGTAGGTCGTCGTGTGGCTGAGTTAGGGATGTACGTGCTAATGTGCAGGGTCAGTACTGTTATATCTGGAAACGTTGTACATCTCTTCAGAAAATGAGACTGTTACCCACCCCTCTGCATGTTTTTCTTTCCCCTTTCAATCATCCTACTCCCCCTCCTCCCCTCCTCCCCTCCTCCCCTCCACTGTCCTCCTCGTCCTCGTCCTTCTCCTCCATCTCGTCCTCTTCCGCCATCCTCCTCCTCCTCTTTCCTAGTTCTCCTCCCCTCTTCCACCTTTCCTCTTTTCTTACTTTTTATCTCTCTTTATTGCAGTTACTTCAGAGATTTCGCTTCGAGTATCACCACGAGCCACTAGAAATACGTCAAAAGATGCTTACTGTTCCCGACAAACCGGTCAAAATCAAGTTTATCGAACGTTTTTGAGAACGTTACAAGGGACAGGTTCTACAGCTTCTTACAACACCCTTTTTAGAATCTGATTCAGACCGGAAAGGGTTTTTGAGGCCCCCTCGGCTTAAATTTAAACAACTTTTACACCGTTCAAGTTCGCCCATGCTCTTGGTGCCTCGTGGCACATAGGGCCTCAAACCATTATGGTCACCAAACTTAGAGACTTTTATTTAGAAATATTTTTTAAGTCTTTGAGATGTGTACATCAAATATTGACCTTATCCTGGCAACCGAAATTGGCTCCCATGTTTCCCATAAAATATTCACATTTTCAATAAAAACAACAACAACAAAAAAACGTTTTCCATCTAGCTATGCCATTTGTAAGCAGGATAAATTTATTTAATTTATTCAAAATGGCGGATGATTCAAGTTCCTTCCTATATTGTAAGCGACTGACGTCATCGACGTCACTGTTATTATCAAAATTAATCAGTGTGATAGCCAAACTCATGATTTTATCAGACACATCTCTGGTTAGTGTTTTTGTTTCGGAGGGAAGAATGATGAGATGTGGGTTCCGCCCACAAATGTAAAAGCATGCCGTCCTCATTACGTCCCATTACCTCATCGTGTCTTTCACATACCTAAAAAAAAACGAGTACACCTACTGAGTGTAAATTTGGCAGCATCATCAATAGTTTTAACATTTCTCCCTACATCAGGAGCTCTGAAAAGGCCTGCTATGAGTAAGGTTAATGACTGTGAACAGCAAGACAAATATGCTGATACCAACGAAAAAATTTTGAGGCAAGTGAACGTTGTGCGATGGCAAAGGTTCGATTGGAATTACATGTTTTTTTTTTCACAACTTTCAGCCTTCTTTCCTATGTTTTAAGTTGTACACTGGCGATATGTTACTTTGAGCGAGAACTGTGTTGGAGTTTTTCGCTATTAAGTCATTTCGCCATTTTTTTTTTCAATGGCGAAAAATCCTACTTTGACTGCCGTAAAAGTTACAGTGCAAATAGAGGACATTTCAAGTTTTGTTCAATCAAATAAATGTAAGAAACTCACCAAGTGCGTCTCCGAAAGTTCTTGTCTTGTTCGGTGGAGTTTAAACGTTTTAGACTTTGTTCGAAGTCCTTGACATCCGCTTTCATAAGATGAAAAGAGTCGTTAATTTTATCAATACTACATGTACGCCCATTCATAATGTACCTTTGGGACTTGTGTATGGTCAACTTATGTGGTCAGCAGCTATGCAAATTTTTGGAACAAAAGAAAGTTTTTGCACAAGAGAATTAAAAGAGTTCGCTTCCCTCGGAAGGCGAAATCCCGAGGAGGCATCCTAGTATAGCTCGCGCGTGTATGTAGAAAAGTACTTACAGTTGAAATATACAGTCAGCATACCAGAAAAAATCTCGATTTGCTTGATCAGGTGCCGCATGGAATCGTTGGGTAGTGATGGCGTTTCTATTTTTCACGCCTGCAAGTAAGAGATGGTTAGGATGACGTAAAACAGAAAATCTTCGAAGGGATCGCTTAGGTTGATTTCACTAATTGTACAGCTATACTTCGATACTCTTTTGCGCGACGTGTTATCAGTTTTGAAAGTTATGGACCAAAAAGACACTCGTTAAGCGCAGATAAAGTTATAAGGTGCGTATAACTGTGTATATATAAACATTTGGAGAGTTTACCACTGAGACACGAGTTTATCATTCACAAATCTTTGGTTGGAAAAAATTTGCCAGACACCCTTTTTCTCTCTTTGGGGGAATAAGACTTAGTCCACAAAGACGAGTGAATCAACGGCTAGCTTATCACTAGCAGAACTATGAACGATTACAGTAATTCGCCGACAATTAAATTCTGTGCTTACGCATTCCCTTCTCACAGATGTCCTTCTGTAAAGTTTTTTCTAAATTATTGTCTTTATAGTTAAAAAAATGACTAGAACGCGTAAGCGTGAATTGATCAAACCTTTAAATTTTTAAGACTCCGGCTAATAAATGAACTGTATGTAAAAAGCGAAGGACAAATAGCAAAAAATTCCAACTTCCAATCAGATCTTCTCTTAAGGGTTAGAATAAAATATTCTCGAAACTGAGAATGGTTTGATCAAAGATGGGAAAATCAAACCGAATCAGTGCATGGAACCTTGCGTTTCCTGTTTTTATTTCACTTATTATATTGTATGGAATATATGTGTGAACATCTTCATTATGAATGGGTATATTTCAAAGAGCTACACAACGACCAAGGATACAATTGACCGACAATATATAGAGCGGGGGCAGCTGTAGTGTCAACTACTTCGAGTAGTGTTTTAACCAACGGACTTAAGCTGCCGGTCTGAGCTGCGGCGCGGTTTATATAGTAATATAAAAAGCCTCTTTAATATTTGAGGTTTAATCTTAATTCTCCTCATCTTCCAAGGTATCTTATCTTAAGTTAATCACTTTACACACACCAATGCCAACGACCGCGAACACAATAATTTGGCATTTATTGACATTATTGACAACGAGTTAGCAAATACATCTGCTTGTAGTCCTCGAAACACGGTGAACTGGTGCACTGCTCAAGTATATGACGCAGGAGTATTTAAGAAGACTTATTCATGGCCTAGATCTGTAAGGATTCTGACCGAATTAAAACCAGAATCAAAAAACAGAAAACAGAATTACAGAACCCAAAAAGTTAGACATCACACGTAAAAAAAAAGGGTTCCATGATAAATCTTGTCTAGGTACAACAATAAAAGTTTCATGATATGAACTGGCAGCTTCTTGGTGTTTTTAACCTTTACTGATGTGAGTTCGGTCTTGCTAGTTGACCTTGTTTAAAAAAGTGATATTCACCTTAGTACAATATTCCATAATTGTAGTAAAAATATTTTAGCGGAGCTCCACGCGCGCGCTTTGCTAAGATAATCAACCCATCCGAGAAAATTTAGTAATCACTTGACCGTACGTATACACCGAGCGACCGTTCGTCCACACCACAGGGCAACCAATGTTTAATCTCACACTCTCTAGCTAGTTTGGGAGCCAAGGAGCAACCTGATACTGCTTTCATATTTCCTCATATTGCATATAAACGTTGTTATCACTTGACAGCTGTCAAAACAGGGTATCCGCCAACCAGTATCACCTGACCGTATCGCGGGCTCAGAAATCGACCCAACGAGGTTGAGTTTTTTTGAAGTTATCCGCCTTTTTAAAATTCATTTGAAATAAGTCGTGTTTATGTGCCGCACTATTGAAATTTTGATTTCAAACTGACCTTGGAAGGAGCTCGGAAGCGAAAATTCAGCCTGAAAGGCAGGGAATACAGTTGCATTTGACTTTTCTCACCATGGTTACGCGTTGGTCACGCTCAGGGGGGGCCCCCCCCTGGTCACGCTCTACGTCTAATTTTTATGCTCTGATTGGTCAAAATTTGACAGGCGAGTTCATGATTTGTGGATTACAAGTTTATTGTCTGATTTAAATAATAAATTTATTAATGGGAGCTTCGCTTTTAGCCCTAGCTATGTTTATTACTTAAGCAAGTACAAAGAAATGCAAAGAAATCTTGTGACCTCTCTTGTGACGTTATAATGTTTTTTGTTTTTTTTTCCACACAAAACCAGATAGGTACTTCATATATGACCTACCTAAATCAATAGAATTGACCGCACGCAAGGTTTTTGCAGGCTCAACATGACCTTCTTGACATTCATTCCGATAAGTCTTCTCTGAAGTTCTCATAAACCTGCGATCCCATTTAATTCTAATCTAAATGTTGTCCTCAAGCATCGCTTTTCGCAGGAATATCCTCGATTTTACAAAACCTTATCGTAAACCTTTAACGCTGTTCTGGAGGTCACAGAGATCAGAGCCGAAACAGGTAGAAAGCCCAGAAAGGTTCGATGGAGTGCGACCTTACCAAGTAATTCCAGAACCTAATGGCTTGAAGTTCATGTACGATCTTTGTACAAAGACCGAGGGCTTTACGAAAGCTTACAAACTAAGTGAGCGCTTGTTTCACGAGCTTGGTCCAATTTACAAAGAAAATTTGATGCTTTGGCCGACCGTGGCTGTGCACGTTCAAGAGCCAGACGATTTTGAGAAGGTTTTTAGGGCAGAAGGAAAATATCCGCGTAGGCTGATGTTTGATTTTATGGTCGAGCACCGCAAACGAAGGAATCATTTCCCAGGCATAATTCAAGTGTAAGTAAAACAATAACTAATGATTGCTTGTAAAAAAAATATAATTTGAAGTTATAATGTTACATGTGGCTAAATGCCCGGCAGTCAGAAGATTTTCTACAATTTCTGCAAAATCCCTGTTTCTAATCGTTTGAAAGTATTCTGTCTTCTTTTAGAATTACCAAGCGATCAGGAAAACAAGAACGGCTTTGCAGCTGAGCGGTTGTGGTTTTTTGGTCATGGAGTAGAGTCGACGCTGAAAAACTTTCGTGAAGCATTGCGTGACTCACTGGCACGTTTTCATCCAAGCTAAATACCCGCAGCAGTCTGCTTTATTACACCGTATGTTTAGCCGTTTATTTAACCCTTCGTACCCGCTTGGCTTCTCTGAAGGTCGATGAAATACTTTCAATGAGGGCTAAAGAGACACTTAATGTTTAAAATCCCTAGACAAATCGGATTGCCGGGCATTTAAACTGAGGAGGAACCGTGCCTTTGAGTCAACCATCACATAGACAATGCCTACTAAAAACTGAGTGATACTTAACCTCTGGTTAAGAAACTCTGTTTTTTCTCGTTACTCGCCAATTCTAAACCATGACAGAATATTTTGAGGAGAATCAGAGGAACGCTTTCCCAAGATTCAGCAGCACCACCCGTATATCAAGCTGTTCAAGCAAGGCGTCTCGATCGAGGTTGCGAAGTAAAGTTTAAAAATCAAGGCACTCTCTCTCCGATTGTTTTGGGAAACTAATCGAGGCTAGTGCGTGCATGTATTCTGGAGCTTAAGAGAAGGCTTTTTAATTTCCCAGCTCCGCTTTGAGGTTGGCGGGTATTTTATAGCCTATATGAAATCGTGCGTGTGAGTTAGGCACTGCTACTCACGAAATTTTTCTAGTCTATGACTCTCCTCCATGTCCAAGAAACCACAACCGCCCAGCTGCGAAGCCAGTTTTGTTTTCCTGATCGCTTGGTTATTCTAAATAAAGATGGAATACCTTCAAACGATTAGAAAAAGGGATTTTGCAGAAATTCTAGAAAATTTTCTGACTGTCGTGAATGCCGAAGGGCCGTTCTTCACGATATCACAGTTTTAAGCAAAAACAGGGTTTATTTCACAGCTTCAATCCTCAAAGTACAATGGCTCGCTCACACACTACACAAAATAGTGACTTCTGTGAATCTATAAGCTTTAGTTTTTAATCCGATCTGTCATCAAGTTCTCTGTTGGTCTGCAGACGAGTGAAACTATTAATAACAAAATCTAAAAGGAATAAACTCACGCCATCTCACAATCACGCTACACGCTTGCTTCATAACATGGCTGCCGGGCATTTAGCCTCATGTAATATTCTAACTTCGAATTATATAACTTAATAAGTTTTTGTAGGATCCTTCCCGGCTGCCAAGTAATAATAGCCACAGCGATAATGCTCAACAGCAGCGGCGCGTTGACTCCACAAGAAAAATGAGCTCAAAGAAATACTTCTGATCCCTTCTTGAATTTAGCACCCTTTTACTGCTAGAGCCAGTTCTGGCCGGAATCATCATGTTTGATGTGTAATCAGTCAAACATTTAAATAAACGGGACCGTTCAGGCAGAAACGACTCTTTGTTTTTTACTTTTCGTTTTTTTTTTTTATATTGGAAGTAAATTCTTAAGTCGATCTCATCTAAACCCCATCCTTTTAGCTCTTGAAGACCTCGCGACAAAGTCAATTGCAAACATACATCAATTACATGTATAAATACTGAGACTTTTTTCCGGTCCTTGCTGTGGCTCGTCACGCTATCCTTGCTGAAACAAAAGCTGTGGTTTAATTTTTAAACGCCCACGCCACAAGTGTGCATATTAATGCAGGTGTTTGGAAATTAAAAGGCATATATTTTGCTTTAAAAAAAGAAGAAGAAAAGAATAAGAAAATTTGACATTCGGCAATAAGCAAGTCTCACCTCGGGCAGACCTTTCATGATAAATGTCCCAACAATAGGAACTCAAACCCTAACAAATTCTTGACAAAATGCTCGTGGGGCTATTAACGATTTAAGCTAGTGCAGAAGACAAATGGGCAGTATAGCGACTATAGCTAATCGGAATAGTCCCTTAGCCAACCTCAGGTGAAGTGTAGAAAACTGTATGCCCCTATACATTGCTTCCTTTGACTCCCTGATCAATATAAATGCGTTCAACCCGGCTGTAGAGGCATGGAGACATGGAGATTGAAAGCGAGATCGATCGTTAAAGCAGCTACAACACTCGCTGGCCTCACGAGTTGTATGTGCACTAATCTCGAACAGACGGTGGAAAAAAAAGTTGGCAGTGTAAAACACCCCGCGAAGACACAGAAAACAAATGCCAGACAGATGAGATAGACTCAACTCAAAAACGCCTTTCCGGAGAGCAAAAAAACGCACTGTACTAGGTGACTGACCAGCGAACTTCAAAGAGCCAATTTAGAAATCAGAAATCGCAGGAGCCGTAAGGTTGTATCTAGAAAATACATCTGGGAACGTTTACTTTCATTTATTGTTTTCCCAAGACTGAAAAACTTTAGAACATGTGTTAACTCTTAAGACATTAGTTAACTCTCAAGAAATTTTCTTATTAAGATTGTCGCTAGGCTTCTTTTTGTAAAACTTTCCATCTTTCGATCTTGGGATTTTTATGCTTCATTCTTTCTTTTTTCTGACAGAGATGGAGAAGAATGGCACAGATTGCGGAAAACCATCGCTCCGAAACTCATGCGCCCAAAGATTGTTGAAGAAAACATTCTAAACTTTAATGCTGTAAGTAAGGACGCTGTAGCAAGGTTTGTCGAACTAAAGGAAGCTTACGAGCAAGATGATCACATTCCTGACTTGGACAAGGAACTAAATCGATGGTCTTTAGAAGGTAAGCTTATAAAACTAGGTTTTGGAGAAGTCGATGACAGCAGCAGATGACATTTGCATTGTCACTACGCGGTAAAACTGTTATGTATAAGAACTATCGATATTTAACAATTATTGGAGGAGGTTGAGCAAAATATCGTGATTTGTCTGTGGCGAGTAGACCAATTATTTGCCGAAGCCGAAGGCTGAGGCAAATAATTGATCTGCGAGACACTGACAAATCACGATATTTTGCGACAACCGAGTTCAATGATTGTTTTATCATTCCATCACCGAGTTTATTTTTTTTAATGAATATCCTTGGGAAGCGAAGCGATCTGCCATTTTCACGCAAGAGCGATCCAAGAAGGAAAAAAGCAGGGTTTCCTTTACGCATGAGCAGAATATTATTTGCAGCGAAACACTGTTGGACGGCATTGCACATGAGCAGACATTATTTGTAGGCAGTTATTTGCAGGTCACGTGGTGGGCTCTCAGCCAATGAAAAGAAGGAAAAATTTGCTTCGAATGATAATATTTATTATTATTGTCATTAGCATTAGGATTATCATTCCGTTGTCGTTACCGTTATCATTATCATTATCATCATCATAATACGATTATTATTATTATTATTTTGTCAGGCAATCACATGTTGTCTGTTAAAATCTACTTCTCAATAATAATTGTCTAACGAGAGCCCCGAATGGGGATGACGGAGTTGGGAGGAAGAGGAGGATTCAGGTATAGTCAGAGCTGTAATGCTGTATAACGAGATCACCTAGTTACGCATGCCAGGTCCTTTCAGGATTCGATACGCATGGCGCAAATTAACATAGTGAATGGCTTCTCCATCCCTGTGAGGCTAGAGTGCCACACAGAGGGGCCACATCTCCTTCTTGAGCCAGCCTTGTATGAACTCTATAAACCCTCCGTGTCTTCTTGTATACCCCAGCTTTATTATCCTTGTAAACTGTTGCAGGTGTTGGTACACTAGCATTTGATACTCGTCTCGGATTATATGAAGATCCTCCGCCTCAGGTAGCACTGGAATTCACAGAGGCGGTTAACAACTTCCTTGAACTTGCCCAACAACTTACATTTAATATATTTAGCAGAATTGCCTACCAATACATAGACACACCAGTCTTTAAGAAGTTTCTTAAGAACGCTGACTTAATACTGGAAATCGGACATAGTTTTGTTGAAAAGAAGATGAGGGAACTGAAAGAAATGGATGAAAAGGGAATTGATCAGGACGACGCTCAAGGTGCGTTAACGTATTTTATTATTCATTCAAAATATTTCCCCAATTCTGATTGGCTAAAAGCACACGCATAATTCACCATAACCAGTTACTGATGACCAAATTTGGAAGAATTTTGTGTTTAACGTGGAAATGACGTCAAAAATGCAGCCTTCTACAAGTTAATGCACCGTTAACCGAGAAGACCTGGGGACGAGATTGAGTTGTTTTCGTTGTAAAAACTAAAATGGCGGACACTTCACTCGTTTCAAGAGTAAGAACTACAGCTGGAACTAGGTGAAATAATGGCTAAAAACATAGCAAAAACAGCAAGAAGACAACTCAGAGGGCGACATCTGCTGTTTGGAGAATACTTGCGGAGCCGGACAAACCTAAACGTAAACTATCGAAGATAAACTTAACATCGATGCAGGTTAGCTTGTTTTAGCTATATTTTTAAAGTAGGAATTATTTTGAATGAATAATAAAACAATTATTGAATTCGGCTTTCTTATCATATGAAGAATTATGGAGATCTCGGAGGGTGTTATCCCTCTCAGCCTACGGCCTCGACGGATAACACACTCCTCGATCTCCATAATTCTTCATAAGATACTCAGCCTCATTCATTAATTGTTAAATAAGGCCAGATTGAAAACATTTCTTCTTAGCTGCTTTACCACTTGTAAATAATACTTGTTTTTTGCTGCTTTCTGTCTTTTTTGTTTTGCTTTCTCTTTATCCTAATTATTTATTCATTATATTTAGTCTGAGGCCCTGTCAACACGTATCCGTTTTCATTTTAACGCAACTTTTTCTTTACGGATACGGCTTCCGTCCACAACGTATCCGATGAAAACGATCAATGAAAAGGGAATTTTTCGAAAACACTCTCCAGAGTGGAACTTTTTGAAAACACTTTTTTTTTTACCGTGTACGTGTGGACAGACGAAAACGGAACTTTTCGAAAACGCTGAAGACACACTATCAGTTCCAATCTACTCCGCGCAATATTAAAAACTTACTCAAGATGGCGAACGGGCGCTTCCCTTTCTTGTCTTTTATGCTTCGGCGTATTTCTAACTTAATTGCTCGTTTTCATGCAAATTTAGCTTTGTTAATTCCTCAAGCTGATTATTCCAGGAGGCGGCAGAACCGATTATCAGGTTACTTTTGCCACCCGTGTCAAGAGGCAGAAGGCTTGATCTCCCTTTAGTTTGACTTTGTTGACTTTGAAGAACGTCACAACAAGAATATAAACCCACACCAAAGAAATTCAAAGATGGCGCCAATTTATTATTTCGCGGGCTCATAATAGCGACCACGTATGCGTCAAGCATGCGCAGTCGGGTAAGTCATCGTATACGTGTGAGCGGGCGAAAACGATGCGCAAACGGTACGAGTGGACGCGATTATTTTCTGAAAAAGGAGAAAAAAAGTTGCGTTTTCAAACGAATACGGATACGTGTGTACAGGGCCTTAGGCTAAAGGGACAGGTTGACGGTTAAGCGCATGCAATCAAATTACTTTTTTCCAATTTATTATTAATTCTATCGGTTAATAATCCCACTCACATGTATCTCGGCGATCTCAGAGTGTATTTCAAAGCAGAATTGTATTTCAGAGTAACTTGAAGTAGGATGGAGGAGTACTGAAATCGCAGAAAAAAATAGTGGATTCTGCCAACACTACGAACATTGAATTTATTGTTGACCCGAAGGTTTTATTCCATGGTTGATTAATTTACAGCTATTTGCAACTATTTAAGTTGATCAAGTGACTGCCAGGGGAGTGTACAGATTGGTTCTTTGACAACATTATGACATGATCATATTGCTTGCATAGACGATACAGCAGTGGCCCGGCAGAAAAACAGCATTTTGATAAATGAGCATGCGCTGAACCGTGAACCTGTCCCTTAAATGGGGAGCTCATATAATAAGCCCCAATTTACGTCTTTTTAATGTACTTTAACTAACATTTTTGTAATATATTTAATGTATTTCTGTATGTATATGTATATTTTTTCTGGAAAATAAATAAACTGAAACTGAAACTGAAACTTATCTAAGCACAGAAACATTCGACCGTCTGTCTTACCATTTTATACAGAATGAAATGAAGTTGGCAGAAGAGAAAACGAACTTTATTCGTTGACAAACTGTGGATCATTTGGACATAGCATTAAGTATTAAGAGAGATGTTTTTTTTTCTATCGAGTTATCGTGAGAAATTTTTATCGTCAAGGAGAGTGGCGTGGGATAAATTAACTATGCAAAATTTCTTCCTGGTGTACAACAGCTGCCAACAATGTTGGTTAAATTTGCTTCTTTGATTTAGTTGTTCCACTGTTGACATATCTACTCATGAAGGAAGATCTTACGTTAGAGGAGATCAGTGGACACGCAATTGATGTCGTCGGTGCTGGCGTTGATACGGTAAGATTAATAATTGTAATAATACTGATGATGATGGTAATGATAATGATAATAACATTTCATACACTGAAGGAAATCGAAAAGAAAAGCAAGCACAAAGACCTAGGACTGGAAACTTAGATATTGTGGCAGATGGTTAAAAACATCAAGAAAGTATCAGGGAGAGCTGCTGTGAAAGAGACCCATAAGACCTACATGCTGCGATCTGCACGAATCCTCAGGAAGGTGCTTATAGTGTGTGAACAGACTGATTGACTTGAGTGACTGATGCTCCAGGTGCATGGTTTGCGCCCTGCTGACGTACAAAAAGAACAATAGCAAAGACTGTGACAAAAGAGATGATATTAATAATAATAATAGTAATAATAATAATAATCATGGTAATGATAATATTAATAATAATAATAAACATTTTGGGAGATATTACTAGTTTTTCGCACACGTTTAAACGTAAATTTGGTCCAAAAAAGATATAAAAAATCAAAAGTAAAAAAAAAGCTTTCGTTTTAGCAAATCAAAGGCAACAAGCACGAACATTTTCAATTTCTGATCTGTTTCAAGAAACCTGTATGTTAATAAAATTCGAGAAAACGGCCATATTGAATGAGGTCGCAGTTCCACAGTAACGCATAGCACATTATATTTAGACATACTATTTCTGGTTAGACTTTTAGACAGTTACAAAAAGCTTTTCTTTTTTATTTTCATATATTGCGGGCGACAAGAGGAGCCCGCAATCCTAATCTCAGGTTGTTATTACCCATGCGTCGCATGTATGTAGAAAGCATTCGTTTGGACTTCCACTAAGAATGTATAAAATGCACAGAACGCACTTTGATCACGCGCGTTTGGATTTTCTATCTCTCGTTATCTGATCACGCGTGTTTTGACCATCTGTCACGTGAAACTTACGCAAAGCAAGCCGCTGGAGCAAAAGCGTTTTGACCTTCGACTGTTATCACCCGCATTCCGTAACCTTTGGTTACTACTAGTTTATTTATTTATGCATTTATTTGTTACATTTACATAATGAGCAATAAAAATTGGAATCCAGTAGACTGCTATTTAGTGCGGTTAATGAAAAAATAATAATAATAAACAATTTTTCGTCTTCTTTCTATGCAGACGTCATCTTCTACCCTCTGGTGGCTGTATAACTTAGCACGATTTCCTGAGGTCCAAGAAAAGCTCTATCAAGAGATAGAAAGTGTTTTGGGGAAAGATGATTACGTCACACCTCAGCATCTCGCCAAACTACGCTATCTCAAGGCGTGCCTTAAGGAGTCCATGAGGTTAAATTAGAGAAGATTAATTTTGCAGTTGCATAATTATTCCTCACTAAGTATAATAGACATGTTTGATTAAGTAAAGTTTTACTTACGAGTTGATCGCACGCGTCTACGGAAAAGTTGAAGAGGCTTTATTTTTTTTTAAGACTACCTTGCTCGCTTGCAATATTCACCCAAATATATAACCATATTATGTACTTTTTTTAAGGGAAATTGATTGTTCAGTAGTTTAATTAACAATTATTTGCCGAAGGCGAATTTACTATTGTAGAATAATCCCTTAGGAGTATACAAGCAGCGTCCAGTGTGAAGCAATTTTGGTTTTCAGATGATGCTGGTAGAGCTGGCTCCATTACGGAAATAAGGAAGTTCTGGGATGTTCTTAGCACCCTCGGTCCCGATTTCGGTTATTTTCCGAACGACAGGAAATGCTAGATCATTGCAAAACCAACTAAGGAAGAAAGTGTGAGGGAAGCTTTCAAGGACACGTCCATTAATGTAACAGTACAAGGGTAGGGACACCTTGTGGCGGAAATAGGTTCAAGGGAGTATTTAGAGGAATATGTCAGCGAAAAGGTGACCAATTGGATCAATGACATCGCTAAGTTACCTCATATGCCTCATATGCTCATTCCTGCGATTACTGAGCGAAAGTGTAATCAGCTGGATAGGAATATTCTAGCGCTGCCAGTTCGCTTGGGTGGCCTGGGCCTGGGAAACCCGTCCCTTGAAGCAAGGCGCGAATATGCTTGGTCTGTCAAAGTAACAAAGCCCCTTGTTAAACAAATTGTATCTCAGTCACATCAGTTACCAGAGGATCCCCTCACAAAATTAGCACAACAGGAAGTAAGAAGTGAAAGATTAAAGGAACTCGAACACAGGGCAGAGCGTATTTAGGAGATGGCACCAAGAAAGATCTAGATCTAGCCACAGAAAAGGGATCATCAACATGGCTTACAGTGCTTCCTCTTCAGGATTTGGGCTTTAACCCGAATAAAAGGAAGATCCGTAATGCTGTTAAACTACGCTACTACTCACTGGCCAGTGGAAGATATCCCCTCCACATGCGCTTGTGGTAAGCCTTTAAGGTCGATCACTCTATGATTGCAAATTAGGAGGTTTTATTTACTCAACGCCACAACGAGCTTAGAGATCTTGAAGCTGAATTTCTGAGTATGGTGTGCAGCGATGTCGAGATCGAGGCAGTCCTCCAAGACAGCTCCGGCGAACATTTAAACAGAGGATCTAATAATGCTCAGGATGCGAGGGTAGATATCCACGCACGTGAGTTCTGGGAGCGCCTTCGATCGGCATTCGTCGGTGTGAGGGTCTGTCACCTTAATGCTGTATCGTATAGGGACCTAGACCCACAACAAATTTATCGTATCCATGAGAACGAGAGAAAAAGCGTCTCTACTCAAAGAGAGTTCTTGACATCAAGCATGGACCATTTACACCTTTGGTCTTCACCAGAACTGGCGGAATTGGAAAGGAGTGCTTGATGTATCATAGTTGTTAAGCACAGCTGATTGCCATCAAAAAAGGGGAGCAGTATGCCAAAACCATCTCATGGATCAGAACCAGAACCTCATTCGCACTCTTGAGATCTGCGTTGGTTTTTCTTGAAGGCTCTAGGGCAAGAAGAGTGCCATGTGACTTTAAGAATGCTGTTGAAGGAGCCATCCAATAGGACTATTGATGTGTTTCCTTACTTTTTATGTTTTTTATCGATCTCTTAATTTTAAGTTACGTCTTCTTATCGGGAAATTGGTACGGAAAGTGAACCGCAGTAGATTTATATCTTGCCTCATGGATCAGAAACGTATCCGTATCATTGACGTTTATGTCATCCACTGTTACTTTTATAACTCTGCGTTATTTCTTGAATTGCGAAGAGGTTTTGTCTGAATTTTGTATTGATATTGACGTTTTCTTTTTATGAGTATTTTACTGAAGTTTTGTGTGCAGCTTTTTATAAGATTTTAATAAAGAATTTTGACATATTATTATTATTATTATAATTATATTTATTATTAATCTTATGATTGTTATTTTAGACTCACTCCAAGTACTACAGTGATTGCAAGGATTTTGGAAGAGGAGGTTGTTTTATCGGGATACCTTGTTCCAGCTCAAGTGAGTGTTAGTACTTGGCCCTTACACATTCAAGAGTATGATTACGCTTATTTGTTCTTGACTAATGCTTTTGTCTACCATCGAAGCAGGGGTCGAAGTGGGTTGCACATGCGTTCCTCGCACCACCAAACCACTAATGTGCAGGATAAGAAACACTCATGGTAAAAAACTTTCAATTCTTCATTAGCATAAATTTTTTTCTAGACTCTCGTATTTATGGATTTATACGCCACGACACGTTCAGAAAAGTATTTTAAAGACCCTTTGGAGTTCAAACCGGAGCGCTGGCTAAGAGAAAGTAAAGAGGTTCACCCCTTTTCTCATCTACAGTTTGGATTTGGGCCTCGTATGTGTGTTGGTAAGAAGAGATAGTAGGGACTTTAAGATACAACGACGCGACGGCAATGAGAACGTCGCTTAAAAACTGAATTTGCGTTCTTTCAGTCTATATCGCAATTATTCCTACACACTCACTTTGTCAAATGTAGGCGAACCCTCCTGGAGTTGAATTCCTAGGCACCATATCCAAGTACAGTAAGAGAAATAAAATTTCGTCGTTGCTTGTTTACGTCCTCGGTAAAACGCGAAATTAGGCATGTTCACGTCGTAGTCTTGCAAAAACGGGCAAAGAAATGTACAAAAGAGCATGGTGCACGTGCAAAGTAGTTGTTTTGCTAATCAAACCTATTGTTTTTTTGATGTTCTCGTTACCGTCCGCGTCGTTGGATCTTAAAGTCCCTAATATTCGATATATTATCTAATATGTTCTATATGTTCTAGTTGTAAGTGAGAGATTAATATAATTATCTTAAGTTCTGAAAAGAGAGCTGATATGAATCTTTAATTGGTGACAAATTTAGTAAGGACACTTTGTCCTAAAGGGCCTTTCTGGCCTTTTGCCGACATCAAAACTGCGACAAATTTAGCTTTCCCCTCCCCCCTTAAGTAATGTTATGCCGCCGCTGTTTGAGAGAAACAATAAACACCCAAACTTTGAATGGGGGAAGGGGGAAGCAGAAAGGGGTGCGGATTGTTTTGATCTTCGAAGTACTTTATTTTAATGACAGTGTCTCAACAATTTTATCGCCGATTGCAGGCTTGACTGATCACTGAGTCTTGTCCCATTACGGTACTCAGACGGAATTATTACAACTACGATCAATACACGCACGAAAATAACATGAGATCATTTTGGTTTTTACAGATCTTTTTCTATATTAATGATAAAGATGAGTAAAAACCAGTCTTGGAAAACTATCCATCTGCCCATTGTGTCTGCGGCGTTTGCTAGGCAGTAATCGTTTCTACGCATCATCGTAAATAATCCCTGCCTTGTGGTTTCCTTTCTAGTTAACAGTGTGATTGTGTTGTCGTTGTTGTGTTTTTTTACTCTGGGTTGCTTTCGCCCATGCAGTAAGCCGTGACTTCACTATTAAAGCGTGGCTCACATTTCCCTTAGGTCGTCGCGTGGCTGAGTTGGAGATGTACGTCCTAATGTGTAAGGTTAGTACTTTTTGATGTGCATTTTTTTCAAGCCGTTTGCTTAGTTTTTTTTTTTTTAATATTTACTCATCCTAGCTCTGACACCTCGACTTAGCGCGACGCGGGAAAAATAGATCAGGCGACTAGTTATTCAAAGTAAGAAGTTCGTTACGCAACTTATACATTTGCAAAGTGTCACCACCGGTCACACGTCGAAGTTTATTAGCCGCATATGGAATACAAATTGTAAGTCTATTTGCCCGTCATCGCTTCAACCGAAATTGACTTGATTAGTAACCTTTTTTGCAGTATTAATTGAATTTTCAGTTGACTTCTACTACTACAAGTGCAAAATAAATTACTCGACAATCAGTTAGTGGTGAAATCTTCAACTTAAAGTAGCCCTTCAATCACAGGAACGAAACCCTTTTTAAATGTTAACAATCACCTCCTAACGCAAACAGGGAGACCGTTCTGTAAAGTTTTGTTTACGTCAAATACACATATAAACAAAGAAATGTATAAGATGTAATCAATAACAGCAACAAAAACAACTTAAAACAACTAATCTTCCTTCTTCTCCTCCCCCTCCTTCTTCGTCCAGTCCTCTTTGGCTTTTCTCACTGTTTATTTCTCTTTTTTGCAGTTACTACAGAGATTTCGCTTCGAGTATCACCATGAGCCAGTAGAATTGCGTCAAAAGTTTTTCTCCGTCCCAGACAAACCGGTTAAGATTAAGTTTGTCGACCGTTCTTGAATGTCAAGTCGGCTTCTATGTTTTGCTGTCAGGCATATATTATTGCACATGGAGAAACGTGTTAAGGGCAGTTTCCAGTAACTTCTAGCAACACGAGTGATATCGATTAATCATTTGTTAGTAATTTTGATCAGCTAGAGCAAAAAAGCCAGCATAAAAAATTATAATATCAATGAACGAATTTTATTTACACTTATTTCCTGTGGAAATTTTACAGCGCTTTCGTAATAACAGGCGAAGGAAAATGTCGAATGTCCTGCACTTACAGACTACTAATTCCAAGTACCCTTTACTGGCTTATGCTCCACAGTCGCGCAAACACCGTCTGTGTCCCTTGATGGCATTTGCTGGACCTTCATCTCAGGGAAGTGGCAATGGGGCTTTTTCCCTCTTTTTCATCGTTAAGTTTATCCACCACATGGTAGCCATTATTTCCATCGTTATCACCACATTGTTTGTTCTCGCCAACCCGGACATCAATGGCTCCACTTCCTTGATCTGCAGCGGGCGTTCTTTTATCCTCAGCTTGGGACCAGACGCTGAAAGTGCTGTCACCTTGGGCCTCCTTCAGGTCACCATTTCTTTGTTTCCTTTCCCCAAGAGTGTCATCTTGTACGGCATCAGATGTAGTAGAAATTTCCATTTCTCCGATTTCTAGCTGGTTATCTATTGTATTTGAGCTTTCAAAACCACTTATATCTCCTGGCAAACCGACAAGAGGAAGAATCAGGGCCAAGCAGCATGAAAACGACCTCTGTGGGTTTTTTCGCCATTCCATGATATACTCATAAAGGTGCCATATGTACTAAACTGAGAAAAGAAGAGCATAATAAGTAACTAGTTTCTTATTCTAGCTTCACTCGTGACTAAGTCGTCACAAGTACAGATATTTCTTTGGATGCGGTCGAAGTAGCTGCAACTGTTCAACTACATTTAGTCCTAGGGTAGCATGCGTTTTGGATGTATTTAAAACAAATGAAGATAGTTTGTGGTCGCTATATTTTGAGTGGAATTGGTCTCAAGAGCTCTAGCTAGATCAAAGTTCTTTCCAACAACATAATTTTCTTACAAGCTAGCAGCCCAATCACCAACGTGTTCGCGGCCAGAACCAATATATTGAACGTAACGGTTTCCACGTACGATTCCGCCGCTGCAGGCAGGTTCTCTGCGGGAATTTTGCTGATACTCCCAACACCCAAATTGAAAACAGTAACACCAACGGATGCTGTCATCAATAGGTTATCAAATGCGTCTTGTATAGGGCGATTCCAGGCAAACATGATTCCGTACGTACCAGCAATGACCCATGCCAGGCCAATGTAGGACCTGCTTTCTTGTCCCACGAGGATCAGGCCAGATGTGACGATTACTTTACGAGACATTTCTATTATTTCCCAATACCAAGATGCGCTATTGTAGTTTTCGTGAAGAAATTGCATTCCCCTCATCATTTCGTCGCTTAATCCTTGATCAACATATGTTAACGATTGTTTTGCTCTTCGTTTTCTCCAGAGAAAGATGAATGCGGTTGTGGGAAGGGCAAAAATGTAGGCGACCGAAATATAGGCAATTATTATCAATTTGTTGTACCGGTTATCAAGACACTGTATGCTATAATCTGCTTTCAAGTACTTCAGGCAAAACCCTTCTTTTTCGTCTTCACAAAGTTCTTGGCAGGCAATCGGCAAGACAGTTGCTGTCTTAGAGCACGTGCTGAGGTAAGTTACGTACAAAAAGAAAAACAAATTCTTATAAAATGCTTCTTTGAGATTCGAGATTTTCTTTGACTTCTGCTCGTCTTCCAAGATACTTTTACTCAAACTGATCACTTTACACACGCTGATGGCGACGCCCGCGAACACAGTAACTGTAGCATTTATTAACATTACTGAAAACAAATTAGCGAATGCATCTGCCCGCAGTCCGGTGATAACACAGTGAACTGGTGCCATCTCAAGTATATTGAACTGAAGTATTTCTGAAAACTTGCTGATGACCCGTATGGTCTCTGGCCATTCTATGTACGAAAATGCTTCAAGCAAACCGTAGGTGACTTGATAAAACCCAATTACGATCTTAATTTTGGATAAGAACATATCTATGAAAGAGGTTTTTACTTCGCTCTCCTGGCCATTCCTGTTGGTTTTCCAAACACAAGCTGCGATGATTATCAACAAAACAGCAACAATGGCAAACAGCTGTGCTACTATCAACTTCTTAGATGGACATTCTAGACACTGGTGTAACTTCTTATAGTGTCCTTTTGTACATACACTACAAAGTGGGCCTTTGTATCCATCTTCGCAAGTGGAATCCATGCCACCTTTACAAGACTTTTCCCTTGGGCACTTGTATGGAGTTGGTAAAGGAAATGAATATTGCACCTTCTCTTTGTCCAAGGCCGGCGAAGATGACAAGAGATTGTCTATAAAACTTTGGTACTTATCTTTGTAAGTATTGTTTCTCCATTTCCACCAGTAACCAGATTTTAAAGTGGCAAACTCATTCTGGCATTCAAGACCATTTCCACATTTTTGACATTTGCCAAACATATCAGTCACATAATAACCTTTCAAGCATGAACAAGCACGCAGTCCAGCAAACAGATCACTGTCTGTACCTATGAATGATTGAGAAACATTCAAGATTTTGAATAAGAGACAATTAACCAAAAAAACAAACTATAAAACTAGTACATTGAAATTCCATCGAGTCCGAACTATATTATGATATACGAATAAGCCAGACACTGTGATGAGGTCTGAAAAACGAAGCTAAATTTAAGCAATTTCAACGAATCTGAATTCTGAAGGTTGGAAGAAAGACGTTTTTGAGGGTTCGATACTAGCTTCTTAAATGACCAGTATGTCCTTACCAAAACACCTAATACCCAACTTTTTTCGCGAGGGTGTTTGCTTTTTTTTCTGAGCAAGTAAATAACAATAACTTATTCACTCCAAATGGTCAACGAAGAAAAGAAAAGAAACTATGAGCAAATATTGCTCATTCAGTTATATTAATTGTTATTTACCTAAAGGACAGGTCTTACAATCTTGCACTTGTGTCCCAGGTGCTTTATCATACGCTACGAAGGAACCATTTGGGCATTTCTTACCAGTCGTTCCCACATAGCCTACATCGTCACAGTAAAACCCTCCTAAACAGCAAAGGACACCGTATGAGTGGCTCAAGAATCATCAAGTCGTTATGCCAGGAGGACCAATGCAACACAAAAGAGGGGCTTAAAAAACTGAAACAATGTGGTTGGAGAAGGTTCTTTTTTTTGGCGATCAAAAGACTTCTTATCCAGATGAAAACGCTCATGCGCGGAGGAACAATAATAATGTAAAACTATACAATACCTGGAGGGCATGATATGCATCCTTCCGAACCTTGAGAAGAAGAGTTGGAAAATGTTCCCACCGGGCACGGAAGGAAAAACCAAAAGTCATCATTTTGTTCTGGTGTTCGTGTGAATCCCGATGCCTCTAGAGCAGAAATCCAGACTTTTCCATTTTGAGATTTGGGAAGAGGCACAGCGACAGACTCTGTTTCAGACAAGTATGGATTTCTAAAAAGAATGTTACAAGAAAAGAAAAGAAAAAATCAAGACAGCAAAAGTTGCGAATCCTTATGTTCAACACTATGCTAGATGAAAGAAATTTGTCTTCAAAACTATGGTATGCTTTTTATTTTCAGTTTTAATGGTTTTTGGGGGAAAAATGACGTCACAAGTTTGACAGCAAAATTTCAATTTTAACTTATGATACATCAAATAAATAATTTTTAAAGAGCATGACACGATAAAATAATTTTAAAATACAAGGATTATTTAGCTTTGGCGTCATTTGTGCCCATCGTGAGCAGTTTCATCTAAATGACTTACTACACACAAGCGTGAAGGAGAGTCTTGCTTTGGCCATTTTCAAATTTCCTTAAGCTTAACAAAATTTGCTTATAAGTGTTTGTTATACTGACAGATAAATTGTGCAGCGAATCTCGTTGTTAACTGAATATTTCAGAGTTCGAAGTATTCTATTATCCATTAATCTGAAAAGATCAGAAATGAAACAAATTGATGCCTGAAATAAGGGAGATGAAAAAAAAGGGCTAAGGTAAATTTTAAGATCTTGAAAATATAAAATTTTAGTAAAAACGACCGTTTAATTTTTAGCTATTGTTCGTCCCCCAGTTTAAAGCAACCATAGAAAGGAAGGTATATACTCTTCGCTTTTACCCAAGATAGCAATAACATTCAAAAGTGTAAACCAGAAAATATGTTTCTGCAATTGATATGACATAGATTCAGATCAAATTTGCTGGGGGCAAATATAAGGCAAAGAAGTGCAGACTAGGGGGAAATCAGGGAAATCAGTAGACCAATGTAGGTAAGAATGCCAGTATTTTCACGCAGTCGTTTTTGACCACCGTCAATTGTAATTGTGATGACAATAGTTGTCATTTATTTTCTTCTATTTTCTTTAAAAAATAACAGTAATTTTCTGGTAGTTCGACAATGCATCATCGTATATTAAGTACTTAAAAAAGTACGTTACAGTATGGAATCGAGTCCACTGAGACCGACGAAAGAATCTAAGCTCACTGTTTTTATCTTCGTGCGAAGCAAATATCTGGTAAGAAAAAACATATAATGATGTTGATACGAAAAACGGTATTCATGCTTCGTCTAACGACCAGGTAACATGTTTAGGTTTTCATAGTCCGCGCAATCAGTAGCGGATATCTTACATTGCCATTGGTTTATCATCAGGGAAGCTAATGTTGAATGCTTCTGGCTCGATTGCCCGGATGGGATTATCTGAAAACATCTTACAGGGATAATTTAGTGAGATTTGGATTTGGGCAACGTATGTGTGTTGGTAAGAAGAGACGTAATTCGATGAATGTTAGTTCGGTAACTGAGAGGGTGATCTAGTCAAACTTTGATCGATACAGTGACTCATGTCCTCATGAGGCACTCACACAAATATTCTCATTTTAAGTCTCAGGATATACTATGTAATAATATACACTTAATAATTTATAGCTAAAGTAGTTTTTATAAATTGTATTTTTATATTTTAGAGGGCCACAAGTTGATCAGTAATGTTTAGTTACTGTTACGTGTCACCCTCATAAAATAAAGTCTCTTACTTACTTACTTTCTTAATGTCAGATCCCGAGGGAAACAGCTAGTTTTAATGTTTTTTCTTCCATTTTTGGTCTAGACATGTTCTGTTTTTTTGTACAAATACTGAATGAAAGAATTACGAAATCCTTTTGCTTGCGACCGTTCACCAACGTTTTGACACGAAAGTCAAATGTCCGACGGGGCGGGCCTCATTTTAGGTCAAAATCCCCACTGTACGGAGCTAAACTCCAGTCAAATGCCCGAGATATGCCTGGGGAAGATAGGCGGTTTTGGAACAGAGTGGTACACTATGCACCTGATGTCAGATCTCAAGGGAGACAGTCAGTTTTGTTTTCCCGAGAGTCCTGATGTTTCCCGAGACGTTTTTGGGCTCGTGATTTACAACCTTTTCTTGTGTTTTCCCAACATCCCGCGTGGGTTATCACGCCGGTAAACCAATAGAACGTGCGGTCTATTCCTTAAATAGACACGAGAAATGACGCCATAAAATGTTGAAAACTTTGCAGTGAAACCACGAGCCGCGGGCGAGTGCCAGTTCCACTTGAGTTTTGAACATTTCATGACGTCATTTCTATGAGTGTAGACCATTGTGTTCGATTTGTCAACTACACACTAATCACTTAGTCACATTATCACAGCTAATCAAATTAGGGACATTGGAATAATGCTGAAAATAATGCAAAAGTTTTAAAAACATGTATGATATGGCGCCTTTGAATTTCATTTTAAAGGCGGATCTAGAGAATGGTGGACAAAAGTCCTTGGAAAAGTGATGCAATACTGGTCAAATTATTGTAATTTCAAGATGTCTTCATAACGCAGATCGATCTTTTTTTTACAACTTGAAATCCGGGAAAATTGTGGAGATGTATGAGGGCTGGTGGCAGGCAATGGGGATGTATGGTTTAAAAAAAAAGAGCACCACAAATGAAACTTTGTCCCAATTTGTCCACACCATTGCAGAAAAATTAAGCAGTTACAGGGGCGGATCTAGGGGGAGGGTGCAGGGGGTGCGCACCCCCTCCTCCCCTGAGATGACGTGCGGTTTTTTAATACAACTGGTATTCTGCAAAAAAAAAAAAATATGTGGTTTATTGGTGTTGAAGTAGAGCAAGAGACGAGTGCACCCCCTCCTAAAAAAATCCTGGATCCGCCCCTTAGTTAGCTAGTTGAATCAATGTCCTTTGGTAAGATTATGGTTTTGATTTTGTTGTTGTTGTTGTTAGGTCGGGGGAGGGGGCTTGCTTTCAGCCATACAGGATGCTGAGACTGCGGTATTAAAGCATGATCTGCACTTTTCTTGTAGGTCGTCGTGTGGCTGAGTTAGGGATGTAGGTGCTAATGTGCAGGGTCAGTACTGTTATATCTGGAAACGTTGCACCTCTCTTCAGAAAATGAGACTGTTACCCACCTTTTGCATGTTTTGCTTTCCCCTTTCAATCATCCTACTCTCCCTCCGCCTCCTCCTCCCCTTCACAGTCCTCCTCGTCCTCGTCCTCCTTCTCCTCCATCTCTTCCTCTACCACCATCGTCCTCCTCCTCCCTCTTAGTTCGCCTCCCCTCTTCCCCCTTTCCTCTTTTCTTACTTTTTATCTCTCTTTATTGCAGTTACTTCAGAGATTTCGCTTCGAGTATCACCACGAGCCACTAGAAATACGTCAAAAGATGCTTACTGTTCCCGACAAACCGGTCAAAATCAAGTTTATCGAACGTTTTTGAGAAAGTTACAAGGGAAAGGTTCTACAGCTTCTTACAACACCCTTTTTTAGAATATGATTCAGACCGGAAAAGGTTTTTGAGGCCCCCTCGGCTTAAATTTAAACAACTTTTACACCGCTAAAGTTCGCCTATGCTCTTGGTGCCTCAAACCATTATGGCCGCCAAACCTAGCGACTTTTATTTAGAAATATTTTTTAAGTCTTTGTGATGTGTACATCAAATATTGACCTTATCCTGGCAACCGAAATTGGCTGGCATGTTTTCCATAATATATTCACGTAAAAACAAAAACAAAAAAAACGTTTTACGTCTAGCTATTCCATTTGTAAGCAGGATAAATTTATTTAATTAATTCAAAATGGCGGATGATTCAAGTTCCTTCCTACATTGTAAACGACTGACGACAGTGACGTCACTGTTATTATCAAAATTTATCAGTGTGATATCCAAACTCATGAGTTTATCAGACACATCCCTAGTTAGTGTTTTTGTTTTATATCTCTTTTTAGAGGGAAGAATGATGAGATGCACGTGGATTCCGCCCATAAAAATGCAAAAGCATGCCGTCGTCATTACGTCCCATTACCTCATCGTGTCTTTCACATGTACCCGAAAAGAAAAGAAAAAAAATGAGGACGATTACTGTAATTTGCCAACAATTATATTCTGTGCTGACGCGTTCCCTGCTCACAGATGTCCTTTTATAAAGTTTTTTGTAAATTAGTGTCTATATAGTTAAAAAATTGACTAGAACGCGCAAGCGTGAAGTGATCAAACCTTTTAATTTTGAAGACTTACTTTCCGGCTAATGAACTGTATGTAAAAAGTGAAAGAGAAATAGCAAAAAAATCCAACTTCTAATCAGATCTTTTCTTAAGGTTTAGAATAAAATATTCTCGAAACTGAGAATGTTTTGATCAAAGATGTAAAAATCCAACCGAATCAGTCCATGGAACCTTGCGTTTCCTGTTTTTATTTCACTTATTATATACTTATTACAACTGACCGACAACATATAGAGCGGGGCAGCTATAGTGTCAACTACTACGAGTAGTATTTTAAGCATCGGACTTTAGCTGCCGGCCTGAGCTGCGGTTTATAGTAATATAAAAAGCCTCTTTAATATTTGTGGTTTAATCTTAATTCTCCTCATCTTCCAAGGTATCTTAAGTTAATCTTTACACAGACCAATGCCAACGACCGCGAACACAATAATTTGGCATTTATTGACATTATTGACAACGAGTTAGCAAATACATCTGCTTGTAGTCCTCGAAACACGATGAACTGGTGCATTGCTCAAGTATATGGCGCAGGAGTATTAAAGAAGACTTGTTCATGGCCCAGGTCTGTAAGGATTCTGAACGAATTAAAACCAGAATCAAAAAACAGAAAACAGAATTGCAGAACCCAAAAAGTTACACATCACACGTAAAGAAAAAGAGTTCCATGATAAATCTTGTCTAGGTACATCTTACAATAAAAGTTTCATGATATGAATTAACCTCATTCCCAAGGAATTAAAGATGGCAGCTCCTTGGTGTTTTTAACCTTTACTGATGTGAGATCGGTCTTGTTAGTCGACCTTGTTAAAAAGGTGATATTCACCTTAGTACAATATTCCATAATTGTAGTAAAAATATTTTAGCGAGACTCCACCCGCGCGTAAAGCGCGCGAGAGCCCATAGCTAAAGATAATCTACCGCGAAAATGTGGTAATCACATGACCGTACACCGAGCGACCGTCTGTCCGCACCACTGGGAGCCAATGTTTAATCTCACACTTAATAGCTAGTTTGGGAGCCTAGGAGCAACCTGATACTGCTCTCATATTTCCTCATACTGCACATTAATGTCGTTATCACTTGAAAGCTGTCAAAACAGGGTATCCGCCGACCAGTATCACCTGACCGTATCGCGGGCTCAGATATCGACCCATCGAGGTCGAGTTTTTTTGAAGTTATCCGCTGACAAGTTGCTTGTTTTCAAATGATCGCAGGTTCAAAATTAAATTTATGATTTCAAACTGGCCTGGGAAGGAGCTCGGAAGCGAAAATTCAGCCAGCAGATAGTTGCTTTTGACTTTTCTCACCATGGTTACGCGTTGGTCACGCTCTACGTCTAATTTTTAAGCTCTGATTGGTCAAAATTTGACAGGCGAGTTCATGATTTGTGGATTACAAGTTTATTGTCTGATTTAAATAATAAATTTATTAATGGGAGCTTCGCTTTTAGCCCTAGCTTTGTTTATTACTTAAGCAAGTACAAAGAAATGCAAAGAAATCTTGTGAACTCTCTTGTGACGTTATAATTTTCTCTTTTTTTTATGACACAAAACCAGATAGGTACTTCATATATGACCTACCCAAGTCGATAGAATTGACCGCACGCAAGGTTTTTGCAGGCTCAACATGACCTTCTTGGCATTCGTTCCGATAAGTCTTCTCCGAAGTTCTCATAAACCTGCGACATCTCACTAAATTCTAAACTAAATGTTGTCCCCAAGCATCGCTTTTCGCAGGAATATCCTCGATTTTACAAAACCTTATCGTAAACCGTTAACGCTGTTCTGGAGGTCACAGAGATCAGAGCCGAAACAAGTAGAAAGCCCAGAAAGGTTCGATGGAGTACGATCTTACCGAGTAATTCCAGAACCTAATGGCTTCAAGTTCATGTACGATCTTTGTACAAAGACCGAGGGCTTTACCAAAGCTTACAAACTAACTGAGCGCTTGTTTCACGAGCTTGGTCCAATTTACAAAGAAAATTTGATGCTTTGGCCGATCGCGGCTGTGCACGTTCAAGAGCCAGACGATTTTGAGACGGTTTTTAGGGCTGAAGGAAAATATCCGCGTAGGCTGATGTTTGATTTTATGGTCGAGCACCGCAAACGAAGGAATCATTTCCCAGGCATAATTCAAGCGTAAGTAAACCAATGACTAATGATTGCTCGTAAAAAAGTGTAATTGAAACTTACAATATTACATGTGGCTAAATGCCCGGCAGTCAGAAAAATTTTCTACAATTTCTGCAAAATCCCTGATTCTAATCGTTTGAAAGTATTCTATCTTCTTTCAGAATTACCAAGCGATCAGGAAAACAAGAATGGCTTCGCAGATGAGCGGTTGTGGTTTTTTGGGTAGAGTAGAGTCGGCGCTGAAAAACTTCGTGAAGCAGTGCGTTACTCACAGTCACGTTTTCATCCAAGCTATATAGCTAAATACCCGCCTGTCTGCTTCATTAAACCGTATGTTTAGCCGTTTATTTAACCCTTCGTACCCGCTTGGCTTCTCTGAAGGTGATGAAATACTTTCAATGGGGGCTAAAGAGACACTTAATGTTTAAACTCCGTAGACAAATCGGAGGAGGAACCGTGCCTTTGGGTCAACCATCACATAGACTATGCCTACTCAAAACTGAGTGATACTTAACCTCTGGTTAAGAAACTTTTTTTTTCTCGTTACTCGCCCATTCTAAACCATGACAGAATATTTTGAGGAGAATCAGAGGAACGCTTTCCCAAGATTCAGCAGCACCACCCGTATATCAAGCTGTTCAAGTAAGGCGTCTCGATCGAGGTTGCGAAGTAAAGTTTCAAAATCAAGGCACTCTCTCTCCGATTGTTTTGGGAAACTAATCGAGGCTAGTGTGCGTGTATTCTGGAGCTTAGAGAAAGGCTTTTTAGTTTTCCAGCTCCGCTTTCAGGTTGGCGGGTACTTTATAGCCTGATGAAATCGTGCGTGTGAGTCACGCACTGCTACTCACGAAATTTTTCTAGTCTTTGACTCTACTCTTTGCCCAAGAAACCACAACCGCTCAGCTACGAAGCCAGTTTTGTTTTCCTGATCGCTTGATTATTCTAAATAAAGACAGAATACTTTCAAACGATTAGAAAAAGGGATTTTGCAGAAATTCTAGAAAATTTTCTGACTGTCGTGAATGCCGAAGGGCCGTTCTTCACGATATCACAGTTTTAAGCAAAAACAGGGTTTATTTCACAGCTTCAATCCTCAAAGTACAATGGCTCGCTCACACACTACACAAAATAGTGACTTCTGTGAATTTATAAGCTTTAGTTTTTAATCCGATCCGTCATCAAGTTCTCTGTCGGTCTGACAGACGAGTGAAACTATTAATAACAAAATCTAAAAGGACTAAAATCACGCCATCTCACAATCACAATCACGCTACACTCTTGCTTCATAACATGACTGCCGGGCACTTAGCCTCATGTAATATTATAACTTCGAATTATATAACTTAATAAGTTTTTGTAAGATCCTTCCCGGCTGCCAAGTAATAATAGCCAAAGCGATAATGCTCAACAGCAGCGGCGCGTTGACTCCACATGAAAAATGAGCTCAAAGAAATACTTCTGATCCCTTCTTGAGTTTAGCACCCTTTTCCCGCTAATTCTGGCCGGAATCATCATCTTTGATGTGTAGTCAGTCAAACATTTAAATAAACGGGACCATTCAGGCAGAACCGATTCTTTGTTCCTTACTTTTCGTTTTTTTTACATTATAAGTGTGGAGGTAAATTTTTAAGTCGATCTCATTTAAACCCCATCCTTTTAGTTCTTGAAGACCTCGCGACGAAGTCAATTGCAAACATACATCAATTACATGTATAAATACTGAGACTTTTTTCCGGTCCTTGCTTTGGCTCATCACGCTATCCTTGCCGAAACAAAAGCTGTGGTTTAATTTTTAAACGCCCACGCCACAAGTGTGCATATTAATGCAGGTGTTTGGAAATTAAAAGGCATATATTTTGCTTAAAAAAGAAATAGAAGAAAAGAAAAAGAAAATTTGACATTCGACAATAAGGAAGTCTCACCTCGGGCAGACCTTTCATGATAAAAGTCCCAACCATGGGAACTCAAACCCTAACAAATTCTTGACAAATGCTCTTGGGGCTATTAACGATTTAAACTAGTGCAGAAGACAAATGGGCAGTATAGCGACTATTATAGCTAATTGGAATAGTCCCTTCGCCAACCTCAGGTGAAGTGTAGAAAACTGTATGCCCCTATACATTGCTTCCTTTGACCTGATCAATGCGTTCAACCTGGCTGTAGAGGCGTCAGAGAGACATGGAGATTGAAAGCGAGATCGATCGTTAAAGCAGCTACAACACTCGCTGGCCTCACGAGTTGTATGTGCACTAATCTGGAACAGACGGTGGAAAAAAAAGTTGGCAGCGTAAAACACCCCGCGAAGACACAGAAAACAAATGCCAGACAGATGAGATAAACGCAACTCAAAAACGCCTTTCCGGAGAGCAAAAAACGCACTGTACTAGGTGACTGACTAGCAAACTTCAAAAGGGCCTATTAAGAAATTAGAAATCGTAGGAGCCGTAAGGTTGTATCTAGAAAATACATCTGGGATCGTTTACTTTCATTTATTGATTTCCTAAGACTGAAAGACTTTAGAACATGTGTTAACTCCTAAGTAATTAGTTAACTCTCAAGATATTTTCTTATTAAGATTGTTACTAGGCTTCTTTTTGTAAAACTTTCCATCTTTCGATCTTGGGATTTTTCTGCTTTATTTTTTTTTTTTTCTGACAGAGATGGAGAAGAATGGCACAGATTGCGGAAAACCATCGCTCCGAAACTAATGCGCCCAAAGATTGTGGAAGAAAACATTCTAAACTTTAATGCTGTAAGTAAGGATGCTGTAGCAAGGTTTGTCGAACTAAAGGGAGCTTGTGAGCAAGATGATCACATTCCTGACTTGGACAAGGAACTAAATCGATGGTCTTTAGAAGGTAAGCTTATAAAACTAGTTTTTGGAGAAGTCGATGACAGCTGTAGATGACATTTGCATCGTGACTACGTGATAAAACTGTTATGTAACAGTATAAGAGCTGTCGATATAAAACAATTATTGGAGGAGGTTGAGCAAAATATTGTGATTTGTCTGTGGTGATCTGCGAGGCACTGACAAATCACGATATTTTGCGACAACCGAGTTCAATAATTGTTTTATCATTCCATCACCGAGTTTGTTTTTTTAATGAATATCCTTGGGAAGAAAAGAGATCTGCCATTTTCACGTAAGAGCGATCGCAAGAAGGAGAAAAGCACGGTTTCCTTTACGCATGAGCAGAATATCATTTGCAGCTAAACACTGTTGGACGGCATTGCGCATGAGCAGACCATTATTTATAGGCAGTTATTTGCAGATCACGTGGTGGGCTCTCGGCCAATGAAAAGAAAGAAAAATTAGCTTCGAATGATAATATTTATTATAATTGTCATTAGCATTAGCATTATCATTCCGTTGTCGTTATCGTTATCATTATAATTATTATCGTCGTAATCCGATTATTATTATTTTGTCAGGCAATCACATGTTGTCTTTTAAAATCTACTTCTCAATAATAATTGTCTAACGAGAGCCCCGAATGGGGATGACGGAGTTGGGAGGAAGAGGAGGATTCAATTATAGTCAGAGCTGTAATGCTGTATAACGAAATCACCTAGTTACGCTTGTCAGGTCTTTTCAGGATTCGATACGCGTGGCGCAAATGAAAATAGTGAATGGCTTCTCCATCCCTGTGAGGCTAGAGTGCCACACAGAGGGGCCACATTTCCTTCTTGAGCCAGCCCTGTATGAACTCTATAAACTTTTATCTTTGTAAACTGTTGCAGGTGTTGGTACACTAGCATTTGATACTCGTCTGGGATTATATGAAGATCCTCCGCCTCAGGTAGCACTGGAATTCACAGAGGCGGTTAACAACTCCCTTGAACTTTCCCAACAACTTACATTTAATATATTTAGCAGAATTGCCTACCAATACATAGACACACCAGTCTTTAAGAAGTTTCTTAAGAACGCTGACTTAATACTGGAAATCGGACATAGTTTTGTTGAAAAGAAGATGAGGGAACTTAAAGAAACGGATGAAAAGGGAATTGATCAGGACGACGCTCAAGGTGCGTTAACGTATTAAAAGGCCAGATTGAAAACATTTCTTCTTAGCTGCTTTACCACTTGTAAATAATACTTGTTTTTTGCTGCTTTTTGTCTTTTTTGTTTTGCTTTCTCTTATTTATTCATTATATTTAGTCTTAGGCCCTGTCAACACGTATCCGTTTTCATTTGAAAACGTAACTTTTTCCTTACGGATACGGCTTCCGTCGACACGTATCCGATGAAAACGATCAATGAAAAGGGAATTTTTCGAAAACACTCTCCAGAGTGGAACTTTTTGGAAACGCTGTTTTCCCGTCCCGTGTGGAAAGACGACAACGGAACTTTTCGAAAACGCTGAAGACGCACTATCAGCTCCAATCACTCGGCGCAATATTAAAAACTTACTCAAGATGGCGGACGGGCGCTTCCCTTTCTTGTCTTTTATGCTTCGGCTTTTTTCTAGTTTTCAAGCAAATTTAGCTTTGTTCATTCCTCAAGCTGATTATTCCAAGAGGCGGCAGAACCGATTATCAGGTTACTTTCGCTACCGGTATCAAGAGACGGAAGGCTGGATCTCCCTTTAGTTTGACTTTGTTGACTTCAAATGAAGAACGTCACAACAGGAATATAAACCCACACCAAAGAAATTCAATGATGGCGCCAATTTATTATTTCGCGGGCTCATAATAGCGAACACGTATGCGTCAAGCATGCGTAGTCGGGTAAGTCATCGTATACGTGTGGGCGGGCGAAAACGATGCGGCAACGGTACGAGTGGTCGCGATTTTTTCTGAAAAAGGAGAAAAAACATTGCGTTTTCAAACGAATACGGATACGTGTGGAGAGGGCCTTAGGCTAAAAAGACAGGTTGACGGTTAAGCGCATGCAATCAAATTACTTCTTTCCAATTTATTATTAATTCATCGGTTAATAATCCCACTCACATGTATCTCGGCGATCTCAGAGTGTTTTTTCAAAGCAGAATTGTATTTCAGAGTAACTTGAAGTAGGATGGAGGAGTACTAAAATCGCAGAAAAAATTAGTGGATTTTGCCAACACTACGAACATTGAATTTATTGTTGACCCGAAGGTTTTATTCCATGGTTGATTAATTTACAGCTATTTGCAAATATTTAAGTTGATCAAGTGACTGCGAGGGGATTGTACAGATTGGTTCTTTGACAACATTATGACATGATCATTTTGCTTGCATAGACGATACAACGTGTCCCGGCAGAAAAACAGCATTTTGATAAATGAGCATGCGCTGAACCGTCAACCGGTCCCTTTACTGGGGAGCTCATATAATAAGCCCCAATTTACGTCTTTTTAATCTACTCTAACTAACATTTTTGTAATATATTTAATGTATTTCTGTAAGTATATGTATATTTTTCTGGAAAATAAATAAACTGAAATGAAACTTATTTAAGCACAGAAACATTCGACCGTCTGTCTTACCATTTTATACAGAATGAAATGAAGTTGGCAGAAGAGAAAACGAACTTTATTCGTTGACAAACTGTCGATCATTTGGACGTAGCATTAAGTATTAAGAGAGATGTTTTTTTTTTCTTGTTGAGTTATCGTGAGAAATGTCTATCGTCAAGGAGAGTGGTGTGGGATAAATTAGCTATGCAAAATTTCTTCCCGGTGTACAACAGCTGCCAACAATGTTGGTTAAATTTGCTTCTTTGATTTAGTTGTTCCACTGTTGACATATTTACTCATGAAGGAAGATCTTACGTTAGAGGAGATCAGTGGACACGCAATTGATGTCGTCAGTGCTGGCGTTGATACGGTAAGATTAATAATTGTAATAATACTGATGATAATGGTAATGATAATGATAATACCATTTCATACACTGAAGGAAATCGAAAAGAAAAGCAATGACGAAGACCTAGGACTGGAAACTTAGATATTGTGGCAGATGGTTAAAAACATCACGAAAGTATCAGGAGAGCTGCTATGAAAGAGACCCATAAGATCTACATGCTGGGATCTGCACGAATCCTCAGGAAGGTGCTTATAGTGTGTGAACAGACTGATTGACTTGAGTGACTGATGCTCCAGGTGAATGGTTTGCGCCCCGCTGACGTACAAAAAGAACAATAGCAAAGACTGTGACAAAAGAGATGATATTAATAATAATAGTAATAATAATAATAATAGTTATGGTAATAATAATATTATTAATAATAATAAACATTTTGGGAGACATTACTTGTTTTACGCACACGTTTAAACGTAAATTTGGTCCAAAGAAGATATAAAAAATCAAAAGTAAAAAAAAAGACTTTCGTTTTAGCAAAGCAAACATTTTTAGTATCTGATCTGTTTCAAGAAACCTGTATGTTAATAAAATTCGAGAAAACGGCCATGTTGAATGAGGTCGCAGTTTCCCAGTGACGCATATCACATTATTTTAAGACATACTATTTCTGGGTAGACTTTTAGACAGTTACAAAAAGCTTTTCATTTTTTATTTTCATTTATTGCGGGCGACAAGAGGAGCCTGCAATCCTAATCTCAGGTTGTTATTACCCATGCGTCGCATGTATGTAGCAAGCATTCGTTTGGACTTCCACTAAGAATGTATAAAATGCACAGAACGCACGTTGATCACGCGCGTTTGAACTTTCTGCATTTATTTTTTACGTTTACATAATGAGCAAAAAAATTTGAACTCGAGTAGACTGCTATTTGGTGCGGTTAAAAAAAACAAAATAATAAATAATTTTTCATCTTCTTTCTATGCAGACGTCATCTTCTACCCTTTGGTGGCTGTATAACTTAGCACGATTTCCTGAGGTCCAAGAAAAGCTCTATCAAGAGATAGAAAGTGTTTTGGGGAAAGATGATGACGTCACACCTCAGCATCTCGCCAAACTACGCTATCTCAAGGCGTGCCTTAAGGAGTCCATGAGGTTAAATTAGAGAAGATTAATTTTGCAATTGCATATTCCTAAGTATAATAGACAGGTTTGATTAAGTAAAGTTTTACTTTCGAGTTTATCGCACGCGTCTACGGAAAAGTTGAACAGGCTTTATTATTTTTTTAAAGCCTACCTTGCTCGCTCGCAATATTCAGCCAAATATATAACCATACTATGTACATTTTTTTTTTTTAAGGGAAATTGATTCTTCAGTAGTTTAATTAACAATTATTCGCCGAAGACGAATTTAATATTGTAGAATAATCCCCGAGACGAAGTCGAGGGGATTATTTGGCAATTATTGAATGAGGCTGAGTAGGATATGAAGAGTTCTGCAGATCAAGGAGGGTGTTATACACCGAGGCCGAAGGTGGAGGTGGATAACACTCTCTGAGACCTGCAGTATTTTCAAACATGGCATGTCATAGTTTTAATTTTTTTGTAAGCTTTAACATTAATAATTGAAAAGAAACGTTTCTGAGACGAAACACAGAGCTGTATTTGTCTCTGTCAACTCACCGTGAATCAGAAAGTTTCTTTTGTCGCTTCTTGCAAATGCTGTCAACAGCGGCTACGATTGATTAACTTCTATTTCTAGACAAAATTGGTCTTGCGAGGAAATCCCGAGTTCACAAAACAGTGACAAAGCGGCCTCGTTTTCCTCTGTAGTGGTAATAACATTGCTTCGAGCGTATGAGAGTCAACTACAGTAAATCACTTCACACTAAATCACGCTGTTTAAACACCATGAAGTCTTTTCTTACCTTCAAAATCATCAACACTGGATATTCTTAGTCTGAAACTTGGCAGAACACCCAGTTCAGGACAGCGATTTTGTTTTGCTTTATATGCACCGCCTAGCGCGGTGAATGTAACGTCATAGTCCGAGGTAGTGAACCAATCAGATTGCTTGAATCACCAAGATCACTGAGTATGTATATACTAGTCTTTGATAATCAAGGAATACAGGATTGAAGATGATCTTACCTTTAGAAGGCATCATAAAATATTTATAAAAAGATACATTTTATTTTAATATATTTAATAGTCATCGCACCATAACGACGTAAAAAGCCAACGCAACATAATCTATGTGATTTACCGTGGGGAACTACGTACTGCTCATCCACGCCTCTAATGCATTCAACGCACTCAACAGAGCAGCCGCACTTGACAACATCCGGATTCTGTGTCCTATAAAAGCAATTTACGCTATTAATACCTACAGACAGCTAGCTCTGCTATTTGTCATTGGCGGGAAAGAGATCGTGTCAGCAGAAAGAACAACACAGGGCGATCCGCTTGCTACGGGTCTATATGCCTTAAGCATCCAGCCTTTAATTACGAGTCTACAAGCAGCGTCTAGTGTGACGCAATGTTGGTTTTCAGATGATGCTGGTAGAGCTGGCTCCATTACGAAGATTAGGAGGTAGTGGGATGTTCTTAGCACCCTTGGTCCCGATTTTGGTTATTTTCCGAACGACGGGAAATGCTGGATCATCGCAAAACCAGCTAAGGAAGAAAGTGTCTGGGAAGCTTTCAAGGACACGTCCATTAATGTAGCAGTACAAGGGCAGAAACACCTTGGGGCGGCAATAGGTTCAAGGGAGTCTTCAGAGGAATATGTCAGCGAAAAGGTGACCAATTGGATCAATGACATAGCTAAGTTAGCTGAATTTGCTCTATCTCAACCACAAGCATGCTACGCAGCCTACAAGGCCTACACCTTTGGCTTGAAACATCAGTGGGCGTACTTTTCAAAGAAATTGCCGGACATTCAAGATCTTTTAGAGCCATTACAGAATGCAATACCTCATATACTCATTCCTGCGATTACTGAGCGAAAGTGTAATCAGCTGGATAGGAATATTCTAGCGCTGCCAGTTCGCTTGGGTGGCCTGGGCCTGGGAAACCCGTCCCTTGAAGCAAGGCGCGAATATGCTTCGTCTGTCAAAGTAACAAAGCCCCTTGTTGAACAAATTGTATCTCAGTCACATCAGTTACCAGAGGATTCCCTCAAAAAATTAGCACAACAGGAAGTAAGAAGTGAAAGATTAAAGGAACTCGAACATAGGGCAGAGCGTATTTAGGAGATGGCACCAAGAAAGATCTAGATCTAGCCACAGAAAAGGGATCATCAGCATGGCTTACAGTGCTTCCTCTTCAGGATTTGGACTTTAACCCGAATAAGAGGGAGATCCGTAAAGCTGTTAAACTACGCTACCACTCACTGGCCAGCGGAAGATATCCCCTCCACATGCGCTTGTGGGGAAGCCTTTACGGTCGATCACTCTATGATTTGCAAAATTAGGAGGTTTTATTCACTCAACACCACAACGAGCTAAGAGATCTTGAAGCTGAATTTCTGAGTATGGTGTGCAGCGATGTCGAGATCGAGGCAGTCCTCCAAGACAGCTCCAGCGAACATTTAAACAGAGGATCTCCTAAAGCTCAGGATGCGAGGGTAGATATCCACGCACGTGAGTTCTGGGAGCGCCTTCCATCGGCATTCGTCGATGTGAGGGTCTGTCACCTTAATGCTGTATCGTATAGGGACCTAGACCGACAACAAATTTATCGTATCCATGAGAACGAGAGAAAAAGCGTCTCTACTCAAAGAGAATTCTTGACATTGAGCATGGAATATTTTGGTCTTCACCACAACTGGCGGAATGGGGAAGGAGTGCTTGATGTATCATAGCCGTTTAACACAGCTGATTGCCATCAAAAAAGGGGAGAAGTATACCAAAATCATCTCATGGACCAGAACCAGAACCTCATGGGCACTCTTGAGACCTGCGTTGGTTTTTCTTGAAGGCTCTAGGGCAAGAAGAGTGCCATGTGACATTAGGAATGTTGATGAAGGAGCCATCCAATAGGACTATTGATGTGTTTCCTTACTTTTAAATGTTTTTCATCGATCTCTTAATTTTAAGTTGCGCCTTCTTATCGGGAAATTGGTACGGAAAGTGAACCGCAGTAGATTTATATCTTGCCTCATGGATCAGAAACTTATCCGTATTATTAGAATCAGCGCATTGACGTTTATGTCATCCGCTGTTACTTTTGACTTGATTTTTTTAACTCTATGTTATTTCTTGAATTACGAAGAGGTTTTGCCGGAATTTTGTATTGATATTGACGTTTTCTTTTTATGAGTATTTTACTGAAGTTTTGTGTGCAGCTTTTTATAAGATTTTAATAAAGCATTTTGACATATTAATTATTATTATTATAATTTCTATTATTATTGTTATTATTTTAGACTCACTCCAAGTACTACAGTGATTGCAAGGATTTTGGAAGAGGAGGTTGTTTTATCGGGATACCTTGTTCCAGCTCAAGTGAGTCTTAGTACTTGGCCCTTACAGATTCAAAAGTGTGATTACGCTCATTTGTTCTTGACTAATGCTTTTGTCTACCATCGAAGCAGGCGTCGAAGTGTGTTTCAGGGTTGCACATGCGTTCCTCGCACCACCAACCCACTAATGTGCAGGATAAGAAATACTCATGGTAAAAAACTTTCAGTTTTTCATTAGCATGAATTTTTTTCCAGACTCTCGTATTTATGGATTTATATGCCACGACACGCTCAGAAAAGTACTTTAGAGACCCTTTGGAGTTCAAACCAGAGCGCTGGCTAAGAGAAAGTAAAGAGGTTCACCCCTTTTCTCATCTACAGTTTGGATTTGGGCCTCGTATGTGTGTTGGTAAGAAGAGATAGTAGGGGCTTTAAGATCCAACGACGCGACGGCAATGAGAACGTCGCTTAAAAAGTGAATTTGCGTTCTTTCAGTCTATATCGCAATTATTCCTACACACTCACTTTGTCAAATGTAGGCGAACCCTCCTGGAGTTGAATTCCTAGGCACCATATCCAAGTACAGTAAGAGAAATAAAATTTCGTCGTTGCTTGTTTACGTCCTCGGTAAAACGCGAAATTAGGCATGTTCACGTCGTAGTCGTGCAAAAACGGGTAGAGAAATTTACAAAAGAGCATGGTGCACGTGCAAAGTTGTTGTTTTACCTAATAAAACCTATTGTTGTTGTTTTTTTTATGTTCTCGTTACCGTCCGCGTCGTTGGATCTTAAAGTCCCTAATATTCGATACATTTTCTAAAATGTTCCATATGTTCTAGTTGTAAGTGAGAGACTAACATAATTATCTTAAGTTCTGAAAAGAGAGCTGATATGAATCTTTAATCGGTGACAAATTTAGTAAAGACGCTTCGTCCTAAAGGGCCTTTCTGACCTTTTGCCGACTTCAAAACTGCGGCAAATGTAGCTTTCCCCTCCCCCCTTAAGTAATGTTGTGCTGCCGCTGTTTGCGTTGTAAGCAATAAACACCCAAACTTTGAATGGGGGAAGGGGGAAGCGGACGGGGGTGCGGATTGTTTTGATCTTCGAAGTACCTTAGGGCCTGTTTACAAGACCCCAGGTAGGTGAGGTAACATGAGGCGGGTCACCCCACGTATCATGTAAACGCGATCAAATTAAAATGAGAGATTATATGGACAGGCGGGTTACCTCACCTACCTGGGGTCCCCCACCTCCATGTAAACAGGCCCTTATTTAAGGACAGTGTCTCAACAATTTTGTCGCCGGTTGTAGGCTTGACTGATCACTGACTCTTGTTCTACTACGGTACTAATACTAATACTACTACTACTAATAATGGAATTTATATAGCGCTTATACATCGCTGTTCTAAGCGCTTTACAATGTAAAAAAGGACATAAGAATATCATTAAGCACAAGCTTACATATAACCCTACTCACGTGTACTCACACGGAAATATCATTAAATCACCAGCAGGAATTTTTTTTCTAAGTCACTTTTTCAACTTAGGAGCTTTAAATTACAATTACACAAACACTAGTAAAAGAGTTACAAATATACGTTACAACTACGATTAATACACTCACGAAAATAACATGAGATCATTTTGGTTTTTACAGCTCTTTTTCTATATGACAAAGATGAGTAAAAACCAGTCTTGGAAAACTATCTATCTGCCCATTGTGTTTGCTGCGGCGTTTGCTAGGCAAAAATCGTTTCTTCGTGTCATCGTAACTAATCCCTGCCTTGTGGTTTCCTTTCTAGTTAACAGTGTGATTGTGTTGTTGTTGTTGTTGTTGTTGTTTTTTTCTTACTCTTGGTTGCTTTCGCCCATGCAGTAAGCCGTGACTTCACTATTAAAGCGTGGCTCACATTTCCCTTAGGTCGTCGCGTGGCTGAGTTGGAGATGTACGTCCTAATGTGTAAGGTTAGTACTTTTTGATTTGCATTTTTTCAAGCCGTTTGCTTAGTTTTTTTTTAATATTTACTTATCCTATCTCCGACATCTCGACTTAGCGCGACGCGGGGAAAATAGATCAGGTGACTAGTTATTTAAAAGTTAGAAGTTCGTTACGCAACTTATACATTTGCAAAGTGTCACCACCGGTCACACGTCGAAGATTATTAGCCGCATATGGAATACAAATTGTAAGTCTATTTGCCCGTCATCGCTTCCACCGAAATTGACTAGTGTAGTAACCTTTTTTGCAATATTAATTGAATTTTCAGTTGACTTCTACTACTACAAGTGGAAAATAAATTACTCGACAATCAGTTAGTGGTGAAATCTTCAACTTAAAGTAGCCCTTCAATCACAGGAACGAAACCCTTTTTACGTGTTAACAATCACCTCCTACCGCAAACAGGGAGACCGTTCTGTAAAGTTTTGTTAACGTCAAATACACATATAAACAAAAAATGTATAAGATGTAATCAACAACAGCTTAAAACAACAAATCTTCCTTCTTCTCCTCCCCCTCCTTCTTCGTCCCGTCCTTTTTGGCTTTTCTTACTGTTTATTTCTCTTTTTTGCAGTTACTACAGAGATTTCGCTTCGAGTATCACCATGAGCCAGTAGAATTGCGTCAAAAGTTTTTCTCCGTCCCAGACAAACCGGTTAAGATTAAGTTTGTCGACCGTTGTTGAATGTCAAGTCGGCTTCTATGTTTTGCTGTCAGGCATATATTATCGCACATGGAGAAACGTGTTAATAGCAGTTTCCAGTAACTTCTAGCAACACGAGTGATATCGATTAATCATTTGTTAGTAATTTTGATCAGCTAGAGCAAAAAAGCCAGCATAAAAAATTATAATACCAATGAACGAATTTTATTTACACGTATTTCCTGTGGAAATTTTACTGCGCTTTCGCACTAACAGGCGAAGGAAAATGTCAAATGTCCTGCACTTACAGACTACTAATTCCAAGTACCCTTTACTGGCTTATGCTCCACAGTCGCGCAAACACCGTCTGTGTCCCTTGATGGCATTTGTTGGACCTACATCTCAGAGAAGTGGCAATGGGGCTTTTCCCCTCTTTTTCATCGTTAAGTTTATCCACCACATGGTAGCCATTATTTCCATCGTTATCACCACCTTGTTTGTTCTCGCCCACCCGGACATTAATGGCTCCACTTCCTTGATCTGCGGCGGACGTTCTTTTATCCTCAGCTCGGGACCGGACGCTCAAAGTGCTGCCGTCACCTTGGGCCTCCTTCAGGTCACCATTATTTTGTTTCCTTTCCCCAAGAGTGTCATCTTGGTCGGCGTCAGATGTAGTAGAAATTTCCATTTCTCCGATTTCTAGCTGGTTATCTATTGCATTTGAGCTTTCAAAACCACTTATATCTCCTGGCAAACCGACAAGAGGAACAATCAGGGCCAAGCAGCATGAAAACGACCACTGTGGGTTTTTTCGCCATTCCATAATATACTCATAAAGATGCCATATGTACTGAACTGAGAAAAGAAGAGCATAATAAGTAACTATATTCTTATTCTAGTTTCCCCCTTGACTAAGTCGTCACAGGCACAGATATTTCTTTGGATGCCGTCGAAGTAGCTGCAACTGTTCAACGACATTTAGTCCTAGGGTAGCATGCGTTTTGGATGTATTTAAAACAAATTAAGATAGGTTGTGGTCGCTATATTTTGAATGGAATTGGTCTCAAGAGCTCTAGCTAGATCAAAGTTCTTTTCAACAACATAATTTTCTTACAAGCTAGCAGCCCAATCACCAACGTGTTCGCTGCCAGAACCAATATATTGAACATAACGGTTTCCACGTACGATTCCGCCGCTGCAGGCAGGTTCTCTGCGGGAATTTTGCTGATACTCCCAACACCCAAATTGAAAACAGTAACACCAACGGATGCTGTCATCAATAGGTTATCAAATGCGTCTTGTATAGGGCGATTCCAGGCAAACATGATTCCGTACATACCAGCAATGACCCATGCCAGGCCAATGTAGGACCTGCTTTCTTGTCCCACGAGGATCAGGCCAGATGTGACGATTACTTTACGAGACATTTCTATTATTTCCCAATACCAAGATGCACCATTGTAGTTTTCGTAAAGAAATTGCATTCCCCTCATCATTCCGTCGCTTAATCCTTGATCAACATATGTTAACGATTGTTTTGCTCTTCGTTTTCTCCAGAGAAAGATGAATGCGGTTGTGGGAAGGGCAAAAATGTAGGCGACAGAAATATAGGCAATTATTATCAATTTGTTGTACCGGTTATCAAAACACTGTATGCTATAATCTGCTTTCAAGTACTTCAGGCAAAACCCTTCTTTTTCGTCTTCACAAAGTTCTTGGCAGGCAATCGGCAAGACAGTTGCTGTCTTAGAGCACGTGCTGAGGTAAGTTACGTACAAAAAGAAAAACAAATTCTTATAAAATGCTTCTTTGAGATTCGAGATTTTCTTTGACTTCTGCTCGTCTTCCAAGATGCTTTTACTCAAACTGATCACTTTACACACACTGATGGCGACGCCCGCGAACACAGTAACTGTAGCATTTATTAACATTACTGACAACAAATTAGCGAATGCATCTGCCCGCAGTCCGGTGATAACACAGTGAACTGGTGCCATCTCAAGTATATTGAACTGAAGTATTTCTGAAAACTTGCTGATGACCCGTATGGTCTCTGGCCATTCTATGTACGAAAATGCTTCAAGCAAACCGTAGGTGACTTGATAAAACCCAATTACGATCTTAATTTTGGATAAGAACATATCTATGAAAGAGGTTTTTACTTCGCTCTCCTGGCCATTCCTGTTGGTTTTCCAAACACAAGCTGCGATGATTATCAACAAAACAGCAACAATGGCAAACAGCTGTGCTACTATCAACTTCTTAGATGGACATTCTAGACACTGGTGTAACTTCTTATAGTGTCCTTTTGTACATACACTACAAAGTGGGCCTTTGTATCCATCTTCGCAAGTGGAATCCATGCCACCTTTACAAGACTTTTCCTCTGGGCACTTGTATGGAGTTGGCAAAGGAAATGAATATTGCACCTTCTCTTTGTCCAAGGCCGGCGAAGATGACAAGAGATTGTCTATAAAACTTTGGTACTTATCTTTGTGAGTATTGTTTCTCCATTTCCACCAGTAACCAGATTTTAAAGTGGCAAACTCATTCTGGCATTCAAGACCATTTCCACATTTTTGACATTTGCCAAACATATCAGTCCGATAATAACCTTTCAAGCATGAACAAGCACGCAGTCCAGCAAACAGATCACTGTCTGTACCTATGAATGATTAAGAAACATTCAAGATTTTGAGTAAGAGACAATCAACCAAAAAAAAAACAAACTATAAAACTAGTACATTGAAATTTCATCGAGTCCGAACTAAATTATGATATACGAATAAGCCAGACACTGTGATGAGGTCTGAAAAACGAAGCTAAATTTAACAAATTTCAACGAATCTGAATTCTGAAGGTTGGAAGAAAGACGTTTTTGAGGGTTCGATACTAGCTTCTTAAATGACCAGTATGTCCTTACCAAAACACCTGATACCCAACTTTTTTCGCGATGGTGTTTGCTTTTTTTTTTCTGAGCGAGTAAATAACAATAACTTGTTCACTCCAAATGATCAACGAAGAAAAGAAAAGAAACTATGAGCAAATATTGCTCATTCAGTTATATTAATTGTTATTTACCTAAAGGACAGGTCTTACAATCTTGCACTTGTGTCCCAGGTGCTTTATCATACGCTACGAAGGAACCATTTGGGCATTTCTTACCAGTCGTTCCCACATAGCCTACATCGTCGCAGTAAAACCCTCCTAAACAGCAAACGACACAGTATGAGTGGCTCAAGAATCATCAAGTCGTTATGACAGGAGGACCAAGGCAACACAAAAGAGGGGCTTAATAAAGTGAAACAATGTTGTTGGAGAAAGTTCTTTTTTTGGCGACCAAAAGACTTCTTATCCAGATGATATAGCTCAGGCACGGAGGAACAATAATGATGTAAAACTATACAATACCTGGAGGGCATGATATGCATCCTTCCGAACCTTGAGAAGAAGAGTTGGAAAATGTTCCCACCGGGCACGGAAGGAAAAACCAAAAGTCATCACTTTGTTCTGGTGTCCGTGTGAATCCCGATGCCTCTAGAGCAGAAATCCAGACTTTTCCATTCTCAGATTTGGGAAGAGGAACAGCGATTGATTCTGTTTCAGACAAGTATGGATTTCTAAAAAGAATGTTACAAGAAAAGAAAAGAAAAAATCAAGACAGCAAAAGTTGCGAATCCTTATGTTCAAAACTATGCTAGATGAAAGAAATTTGTATTCAAAACTATGGTATGCTTTTTATTTCAGTTTTGATGGTTTTTGGCGGAAAAATGACGTCACAAGTTTGACAGCAAAATTTCAATTTTAACTTATGATACATCAAATAAATAATTTTTAAAGAGCATGACACGATAAAATAATTTTAAAATACGAGGATTATATAGCTTTGGCGTCATTTGTGCCCATCGTGAGTAGTTTCATCTAAATGACTTACTACACACAAGCGTGAAGGAGAGTCTTGCTTTGGCCATTTTCAAATTTCCACAAGATTAACAACATTTGCTTATAAGTGTTTGTTATACTGACAGATAAATTGTGCAGCGAATCTCGTTGTTAACTGAATATTTCAGAGTTCGAAGTATTCTATTATCCATTAACCTGAAAAGATCAGAAATGAAACAAATTGAGACCTGAAATAAGAGAGATGAAGAAAAAGGGCTAAGGTAAATTTTAAGATCTTGAAAATATAAAATTTAAGTAAAAACGACCGTTTAATTTTTAGCTATTGTTCGTCCCCCAGTTTAAAGCAACCATAGAAAGGAAGGTATATACTCTTCGCTTTTACCCAAGATAGCAATAACATTCAAAAGTGTAAACCAGAAAATATGTTTCTGCAATTGATATGACATAGATTCAGATCAAATTTGCTGGGGGCAAATATAAGGCACAGGAGTGCTGACTAGGGGGAAATCAGGGAAATCAGTAGACCAATGTAGGTAAGAATGCCAGTATTTTCACGCAGTCGTCTTTGACCACCGTCAATTGTAATTGTGATGACAATAGTTGTCATTTATTTTCTTCTATTTTCTTTAAAAAATAACAGTAATTTTCTAATAGTTCGACAATGCATCACCGTATATTAAGTACTTAAAAAAGTACGTTACAGTATGGAATCGAGTCCACTGAGACCGACGAAAGAATCTAAGCTCACTGTTTTTATCTTCGTGCGAAGCAAATATCTGGTAAGAAAAAACATATAATGATGTTGAAAGGAAAACGGTATTCATGCTTCGTCTAACGACCAGGTAACATGTTTAGGTTTTTATAGTCCACACAATCAGTAGCTGATATCTTACATTGCCATTGGTTTATCATCAGGGAAGCTAATGTTGAATGCTTCTGGCTCGATTGCCCGGATGGGATTATCTGAAAACATCCTACAGGGATAATTTAGTGAGAAAAGGAAGAAAATTAATATTATTAGTATATTAGTTCCAAAGTCAGTCCAGACGATGCCCACGCTTTGCCTCGACTTTTTGTTTGTCTTTGTCTTTAACTGCTGATAATCAGTGTTGTTTTCTTTTCCTAACTGTTGTCGAATATTTTTTAGAGATTTATTGTACAGTGGAACCCCGCCTTACAGCCACCTTGGCATTGCGCTTTAAGATTTTTTGTTCGTGTTGAAATAAAGGATATGGTACAGCAGGAATTCACTTCATTTAATTGTAGTTGTAATTGTTTCTCTTTCGCCCAGTGATTATCTTACTCCCTTCTTTTCGCTGGATTGTATGACTTTTGATATGGTAATAATTAACCCTTAGTGATTTCTTGAGTAATATTCACGTGAGGCGACGACCGCTTTTCTTTCCTTTTTTGAAGACAGGTCCGCGACGCTAAAATAGAATGTTAAACAGAGCATTTAAAAATAGTTCACGTGACTCGTCGACCTAATACGCATTACGTCATGGTTGGTCGGAAACATTTTTTATGAGCAAATTTGGATGACGTAAATTTGTGGATTTCTTGCAAGAAATTATTTAAGGGTTATTGCCTGTCTCAAGTAAAATGTTCATAAGAAGCTGACTAGCCTGTTCGCAGGCTCTCTATTTTCTCTTCAAAGTCCGTCGAGCACGCGTGATAAAAAATAAAATTAAAAGCGCGGGTTTTTGTTTTATCGTTTCGAAAAGAACGAAAAGAAAAACAAAACAACGTGTGTGTACAGGCTCGAAGCTGACCGCTCTAGAGTATATTTTCTTTAAAAAATAATGCATATATATTTTTTAAAAACTGAAATAATCATAACACGCAAAGAAATTATGTGTTTCGTGGGTTTTAAGTATAAGGCAGAATTTAGGTCGCATGACCGCTTTAATTAAATGTTGTTTATTGTTTATTGTTTTGTTTGCCATAAGTTGTACAAAGCAAAAAAAATCTATTTATTTAAACTCGATCTCATGGCGAGGAAGCCAAAGAGAAGCCACCGGGCTTATAAGGAATAGACTCCCTCAGTTAAATAATTAGGACAAAACATTATCATAATTACACATGGAAAAATCAATGGCAGAGCTACAGTAAATCTTTTACTCACATAACGGAGGATACAAAAGAATAGTCAATTTGAGAACGAGCTGGATATACCAGATTAAGGGCTCGACTTGGAATCATCTCCAAACCATTGGCACTTATAATTCTAAAACAGTGATAATATTTACGTAATTAAACAAAAGATAGCTTACATCTTGGGGGGGTAAACAAGTATATAACGGCCTAGCCTGTGTAGCAGTCGTTTACGTTTCTATTTAACAAAAGGAGTGGAGTGAGGAGAAGGGGAGGAGAGGGGGGGGAGGGGGGGCAGGAGAGGAAAGGAAACGCCTAACAGCATCAATAACACATCCTCGAGACTGTCAGTTCTGAAGTAGCTGGTATCTGTGCATCTTTGAAATCTTAAGGGCAACTAAAGCGCAAACGTTGATTGTGATTTGTACATACAGATACCAGAGATTACGGTTCCACTCAAAAGTCTTCTCTGATATTCGTGATATGTTATTGTTCCTCAGATATCTATTTAATAAAAGACAGGTATTGTCATATTGAAGGATAATTTAAAGTTATTGGTTGCAATGGATAAACATAATCACAAGAAAGGAATAGAATAGTGTTTGAAAGCTTTTTTCCCACGATATTGACATTTAGGTGGTCAGTTAAGGAAGATTCAAAGTGCCTAAATATGATCCAAAATGTTAATATATAATTTTTAGCAACTTAAGTTATTTCTTAAAATATGCAATAGAAAATTATCACACAACTCTAAAATGCCACGCAAAACAGTTTTGAAACGATTGGCTCCTTAAAAAATTTGTGAATGTCAGCATTAACGTCTTTTAATCATTTGTGTAATTAATTTTGTTGTTGTCAATGTTTTTTACTTCACGGAAAATGAAAAGAAATTAACAAAATTAACACCATTTTTCTAATACGAAAGAGTATGGATGGCTCAATGAATAGAGCGTTTTCACTCACGTGACCAGCATCTATACAAATTTATTGAAACTAAAGGAAGCGTTTACATCAGAAAAGAGTTCAACTCCCACAGGATTTGTTTGGTACACCAACATGACCACCGTTTTATTGTTTTGAAACACCAATATGGCGGCCATGACTTCATGTGCAAACGCTCTATAGATGGATGCGTGGATGGATGAATTTATGAAGGACGGATAGATGGATGGAAGGAAGGCTGGATGGATGGACGGACAAATATGTTTTGCAAGTACATACAAGTAAAATAGATTTGCCATTCCTTTAAACACTCCATCAGGCAGTGAAAAGATAGCGTTCGAGGTCAAATCCCTGCGAGTGATCAATGAAACAACTATTAGGGGTGTACAGTTTGGAACTAAATATTCCGCGTCCCAAAAACCTTTTTTTCAGCGTTGATTTGGGAACGTTGATCAAATAAAATACTGGCATGAATCGAAGAAGGAAGTATCCTCACACTCGAGCTATGTAACGCACCCTAAAGGTGATTTTTTTTAAGTCCCAAAGAGACAGCGCAAAGAGAAAAAGACTTTGTTATTACTTACAGTATGGTTAGAACTGAAAGTTGGTCAAACAATCCGTTAGGGAGCACAGTAATGGCATTTGAAGACAGGTCTCTACAAGAAAAAGTTTATACTGTAATGACATATGGCACCAAGCGAGGATTAGTCTAACTAGGAAGCCAAGTTGCTGTATAAAAATCCTGGAAACAAGCTAACCTAATCAGACCTACAATGTAGCTTTTTTAAAACTCCTGTGACGGGAGCGTGGGTGGGGGGGGGGGCGAATCCGGAGGCCCTCCACCTATACCTTTAAAACCGCTCCTGATACTGGCACCAAAATTGCATAAAACAATGTACTCACTATGTCCAACATCTACGTATAACTTGATTGACCTAACGACGTAATTGACGTTATTATGACGTCATATTATCAAAACCAAAATTCCCGTCAAAATAGTCATAAATCGAAAAAAAAATGAATAGTATTCTGTCAAATAAAATCAAGAAATTTTTTAACATATAAATAATATTTAATAATAGTAGTGTCGTCACGATGACGTTATTTATTATCATAAATGGAACAGGAACCATCCTCCATCTTGGATCCTCCATTTTGAATTAATTAAATGTATTGTATTTTACTTAAAACCCGTATAAATCGAGGCAATCGAGATAGAAAATTTGATCTGTGTATATAAGAATGCTTGCGAAGCAAATTAATGCAAGGTATGAAAACAAACAGCCATTTCTCTTCGCCGCTTGGGACGTTTCGCGAGGAGGAACGTCTGCGACTCAGCGACAGAAATTCCATTCTGATGACGTAAATCAAAAAATGTTTACATAATAAATTCGATAGTCATGGGGTTCCACATGCAAATATGTTCAATTTTACATTTCTCCTGGTCAATTTCGTTAAAGTGTTGTGTTCATTTGCGAACAAGCTTCAGCAAAATTCAAATGCTTCTTTTTGACTGTTTTGTTACAGATTCACTGCGATTATATATGACCTTTCCAGCCTTTTGTCTTATGTCTGTCATTCGTAAACAATGGCTAGAACAACATAACTACTCCGACGTCCAATCAGCGCTTATGATCAGATTCCGGACAGATTTTACGTCATCAGTATGGAATTTCTGTCGCTGAGTCGCAGAAACGTCCCCCAGCGGCGATGAGCGAGGAGAAACGTCTGTTTTCGCAGGCTATCGAAAACTGACCTTAGCATCTTCCATTTGATAATGTCTTTCCCCGAATAATTTACCAAAAAGCCTGGATTAAATCCGCAGTTATGATAAATTTGACAAAATAATACTAAATTAAAACTATTATAAAATTCAATAAGCCAAAATTGCAGTTTTGAAAAACATTGCTGTCAAAACTCCGTTGCCATAGTTAGGACAATGTTGACGTACAAATTTTAGGAAAATTGCCAAGTTTGGTGGTCATATCTTGAACGGTTTTGAAGTTATTTAACTTTTTAACGCAAGATGGAGAGTGGGGGCTCCAAAAACTCCAGGTCTTAACAGGGTTAAAAGGGTCGGAGAAAATCACTAACCCCTCTGATTCTTTTACAGAGTGATAACAAAAAGTGTGCCGAGCCTCTTGCCCAGGATGTTTTGCGTTCGATGATATTTACTCCGCAAATACAACAGTACGACAGTTCTATTTTATTTGTTAGAAAAGTATGTGCGGTTCCAGTAGACACGTTTGGTAAAGCAATACGTACAACGTTTCCAAGAGTGTAAGGTTTGAAAATACTCCTCCTGGAAGCTCTGATAAAGCGTTTTTGGACAAATGTCTGCAAAAAATAGGTAAAAGAGTCAAAGAGATACGATATACAAGATTCACTAAGGCCTGGTTTTATGAAGAAAACTTGTGCCGGGTAGCAGGGTCACTCGTCTACCCGAGCTCGGATCTGCCTTTCAGCTATAATGAATCACTGAAGAGATACAGAAATGCATTATAAATGCCAAAACTGTGTAAAAATTTGTACGGACCCGTGTTAACAGTACTGTAATCTGCAACAGAATTTGCACGGTTCCGTGTAAAAGGGCGCGAGTAAATGAAAATTCGTCCACCCAAAAATTTGTCGTGACCCGTGGAAATGAGTTCACTCATGATTAATTTTATTTATTCAGCAAAAAACATTTCGAACGGATTGTTAGAGAAGTAAATTGTCTCTGAAATAATGGTTTTGAATGAACTGGCTGGCGATGTTGATCCATTATTTAAGTCGATACTTAATGAGTTGTTTAATATTCGTGATCGAGAAAGCCTATTATGATCTTATTTTGATTTTATCTCTCTCTCATGCTGGGTACCCTGGGTACCAGAGATTTTTTCTCGCATACGGCCGGAATTTTCGGTGTGGGCCGATGGCCGACAGATCTTCGGCCGTAGGCCGAGGAAAACCGCGCTGGAAAAGTCTCTGGCACCCAGGGTACATGCGGGGCGACGTGATAGCTTGTTCACTCATGATGACAATAAATAGGTTTCTGCTTTGCAAAAACTCATCTGTTCAACTTTTCGATTCGGATTCGTCTTATGATATAAGTTAAACGTCTGAAACGTTCTTTTTTGTTCAGTGCGTGATAAAATCTCAGTTTTTTTCAATAATAAGAGGAGCCCAGATGTTTGTTAACCTTGTAACCTGACGCCGCTGTGAAAGAAACAGAACGGGAACGCCAGTTGACGAAGGGAAAGCGCGCGGAAAGGACTAAACGCGACTTTCGTTGCCAATTTGCCGCTCAGCCATTGGTCAAGCCAGTTGTTTGATTTGCGCGCCCCGTCGTCAACTGACGTTCCCGCTCTGTTGCTAGATCAGCTTTGTTATTGCGTGACATTTGCTTCAAGGAAAACTCCTCTGCTCATTTATGAGAAAAAAAATAATGCTAAATAAGATAACCAAAAGAAGAAACGAACACTATTTCATCGGCTTCATACGAACACGAAAGTATCGGAGTATTGAACTAAATAAGAAATTTTAAACTAAATTAAAATATCTTGGGGGCCAGCCTGCTTGGCGACCAGGCGTGAAAAGTTAGTCGCCACAGAATAAAATCTAGTCGCATTGGCGACCCCACGGGTTGCAAGGTCGAACCCTGACTTTTATATTTATTTTTGCATTAAAATCGTTGGGTAGTTTTGTTACATTGTAGAACTGATACCTCAAACTATAGATTTGCATGTGTTGTCTCGTCATTTCGATTGATTGGATGCGATAAATCGGCCCACCGAGAAAAAAAATGCTCAGAAAAGGTTGCCGGTGATTAATTTTAAGTTTCAAGCAGTGATTTGCAATAAAAACGCTTGTTTTTCTAATCGCTTTGAAGTTAGTAAAAACATGTATAACAATTATTCAAAACGTATTAAAAACAAGTGGAACATCTGTTTTGCAACACTGCAATACCCAGTCAAAAGTAGTAGTGTGTTCAGAAATGTTTCATCGTAGTTCAGTTAAATGCTTATCAAAGTCTTACTACACTGTATCAACGGAAAGTCTCTAAACGTTGGTCAGTCCGTGTCGTGGCTCTGGTCGGATAAGTTATAGAAAACTGATTCTACTGACATCCTGGAATATCAAACGCTTTCAAGGTCCGATAAGAATTTTGCTTGCTTCCAACACCACAAACACCCATAAAGAACAACAAATGGATTGGTCGCATCTCACACTTTGCATTTTAAACGCGTACTTCTCTTACACCGCCACCATTTTGAACATTGTAGCAATCTACGCGATCATGAAAACTTCGTCCTTGTCAAGAAATTTTAAGACATTGCTACTGAGCCTGGCTGTTTCTGATCTTTGTGTTGGTTTACTAGCTCAGCCATTGTTTGTTGCATATCTTGCTATGGACTCAACACAAAAGAATGAAACCAATGAAAGTTATGATGTCATATATACCGCGACTCTTATCCCGATGAATTTCTTCCTTTGCGCGTCGCTTTTTAGTGTCACGGCGCTATGTGCAGACAGATTTTTGGCCGTTCGCCTTCACCTCAGATACCAGTCACTTGTGACATACAAGCGCCTTGGTACTGCCGTGATCTCAATTTGGGTGATAAGTGCACTTATTTCAGTGATAAGGTTATTCATCCCAAAGAATATCATGTACGTAATTTTCGTCGTTTTTACGTCTGCCTGTATTGTAAATGTAACTTCCCTGAGCGTTAAACTTTACCTAACTCTAAGACGCCACATAAACCAAATTCAAGTCCCGCAAGTAGCACAAACCGGCCAAGGCGAAATTGTTCAGGGGAAAAGGAAATCTGCAATGGCATCACTTTTCGTGTACCTGGTTTTCATAGTTTGCTATTTGCCAAACATTTGTACCTTATTTATTATCGCTGCCGTTTCGGAACCAAGGATCGATGTACAGCATTTGTGGTTTTACACTATAACCCTGTCGTTTCTTAATTCAACCCTTAATCCACTGATCTACTGTTGGAAGATGAAACAGATACGAAACACTATGATGAGCAAACTACGAGATGGCTTTTCAAGTCACACCCAACGAAACCTTCGCGACGATTGATAACGCTTCTCAAGACAAATCGGTGTCTAGTGGTCACGCTTGGGGAAATACACTTTCAAGTTACAAATAAAAATACGGTAGACTCTTCCTAACATGACCAGATGATAGTGTACAGTAAACAGCCGTGAAATATCTTTAGGTTGATTGTTAATTAGTTATAAGCCATTCAGTTACATTTGAGGAAAAAGGGCGGGGTTTTGTCTCAAATTACAACTAAATAGAACTAGAATGACATGTGTTATACGTACAAGTAACGCAGATTTTTCAGATCCACAAATACATCCTCTGGTAACAATGATATCTTGTTAGACGACAAATCCCTATGAACAAATAGCCAACATTTATGCATGAACGCAATACTTCAAGGACACCCAACGACTTCAGATTAAGTGTCTCAGATGGTTTTCTCTATGCTCTAGAAGCCGTTTTGGCTAATTCAGAGCTGACCTAAAAGCTATTTATCTGTTCGGATGTCTTGAGAGAAATTTGGTGGTCTCGAAAGTTTTAGGTGGATTCTTCTCTTATCCAAAACTGTTAGTTACGCTGATGGGTCTGTAGAGTTAGGGAGCACTAATCATAATGGATTTGTTCGGATATATTTTTTGCAAGCATAGCATTTAATCGTTTCAATCTATGTCCATCCTTGTCATCTGTTCCATCAAACGAAGGAAACAGTTTCAATACCTAAATATAGTCTTTAAAAACCAAACTAGACCATTGTTATTTGAATTCAGGTGGTGCAAAAAAATTACCTTATTATATAGCAAATAGTGTGACGAAGCACCTTTAAAGGGAAAGGTATTAGCAACGAGTGTAATAAATTGATTATCATAAGGTCTCCATGATTTTACACTTACAGTAAGAACAATTTGCCAAGGTTAGCAAAAACTCTTTCTGGCAATAGTGATATCTCGTTAGATGACAAAACTCTGTGGTGAAAGCAGACATATAGGGATAAAATAACTTTCCTGAAGAGCATTAAAGGTTAAAATCGTTTAGAGTGCATTACTGTGACGTCGACCAGAGCTGTTTAAAATTGAAATGAATGCGAAAAATGCCAAGAAAAAATACAGTTATTACAGGCATAAGTTTGAAAAGCTTCTTTGTTTTGCTATTCCATTATTTTTCAAAAATTTGAACGATTTCTTCTGAAAAAATAATAGGTAAATTTTGCAGCCATAAATAATGGCCTGGTACACAGCTTTAAAGTTGAGAGACTCATAACATGCTACCCCGACACAAAAATCTGTCGCGGTGGTAGGTACAGAAGAGTTTCGAAAACTGCTCTGCCTTAACGTTAAGAATACTTGCTCCTCTGAGTCACTCATCCCTTTCTGTTAAAACTACCCTTTGACTTCTCCACATGAATCGACCAATTTCCTTTTTTTAGAATTCTGTGGAATAAGCAATCACATGATTTTTCTCGTGCAATATATGTAGAGTTGATAAGCACATTTTTCAAAGACTACAAAGTGCACTCGCCCAAAGTGCTCGTGCGATTTTGTTGGTCTTTGAAAAATTTACTCGTGCATATTCATTCCAAATTGCACTTGAAATCATGTGATTACCTATACAAATAAGGCCACCACCGTGACGTCATGAGAAAACAATTTATTAGATGGATTAAGAGTCACGTTTAAGCCAAACGGCAAACGTGAATTTGTACTACGTGACCAAGTTTTCGCCTTAATTGTCGTTTACTGTTTATTACTTCTACTCAAAAATAAGTAGCTTCACGCCAGTTCTATCCAAAATAATTGTTAGACTGTTTTTATCTGCTTATTTTCTATTCTGAGAAATTCTCAGCTTAAATCTGATGTTTGTCGTTTGTCGTAAACATGACTCTTAATCTCTCTAATAGGTAAGTGCAACTAACGAATAGCTATGTTATGCCCAAGTTTTCCTCACAGTTTTTCAAGTGTTCCATTGATAGTAGCAAAAACTTTTTCTGGTAGCTCCGTTATCTTGTTTAAATCTAGATACCTGAAAGGATATAAAAACTATTTGGTTTATTACTTTCTTTAATGTTAACTTAACATGCCACAACTTTGATTTACTTTTGACCATCATATCGGTTCTTCTTTTGCTTTTGCCAGTGGTAGGCAAGGATATTTTTTATATCATACTGTTGGATCATTTGTGATTATACGTTACCACTTGGGATGGTATCCGAGTTCGTACGGTCATAGACAACATTGACACTAAAATTGTGCAGGGGAGAATACTATAACGATACCCGAATGAGCACTATTCAGTTAAAAACACCGGAGGAGACGCACAAAAATTGCTAACTTTGCAAGTAAAAATTCAATGAAAATCCTTGCAATTAAGCGTGGTAAATGCCTAGCAAAACAGAAAGAATGGGTGAAGAAAAGCAAAAAAAAAAAAAAAAAATAGGAAGAGAAACAGAAGGGTAAAAGTCAATTTTGCTTTCTGCATAATGTATTCGCCCGATCTTCAAACATCTGTTCAAACATGTTGGTTTCGGAACAGAAGGCAGCATAGTGTTCGGCTAATTTTAAACGACGAATTTTAGGAACAAGAATTTTCATGGACCGCAGCGAATAGGCTTCAAACGGTAACAAACAAGCTCCGTCGGTGCGTGGCTAAAGTATTTTTGAAAGTTCAATTTCATTTAGTGTTTTCAAATTTACCCTTCAATTTCTAAAATTCATTTCGAGATTGGAAATTTCCCCTAAGTTTTTAACTACATTGTAGGAGACAAAGAGCAACAAAATATCATTTTGTAATGTAAAATGTTGCACATATGAGCTACTTGGGCTGGACCAGCCCATAACAGGTTTCTTACAAAGTTTCAATACTTCTTAGGGAGGCAAAGACTCGGTCAGGTAGGGACGTTATTGCATTGGACGTGAGTTCTCTGTCAAAAATAAAATAATCAAATAAGATCAGCATTGTTATGATTAAGAAGCCGCTCAAATCAACCAGTCATTAATAAGGGTTCCTGATACTGTTTCCATAAATTAAGCATCACTGATAGGGAAGCATAGAGCATGAAAAGTGATTTGATTTTTTATTCATTCATTTTCATTCATTTCCCATCCCCAGACGATATTTGCGTGCTTTTTAGGTGAAGGTAGATTTAATTCAAACGTAATTCGTGGGCAATACATGCAGTTTTGCGTGAACTAATTTTTATAACTCGGCTAAATTTTAAGCCGATTTTATTCTCGTCGAATTTCTTTAGACAAACAGTTTGGCTTAATAACTAATTCCCATAGCGCGTAAAGAGGGCTTTTCTTTGAACGGGCAAATTGTTGGTTGTAAACTTTCTTTGTAGCATTTGGGTCTTTAGAAGTATTGCAAAAACCCAAACATTTGTTTAAGATTTCAAACAGAAAGAAAACAAGTGATCTTGTTAGGGTAAAAGTAAGTTGAGAACAAACATTGTTCCCTTAAATGTACTTTTCAATCTTCCGTGAACGTAAATTACTTATAATGATTTTCACGAGAACGTGAAGAAATTTCAGGAAATGTTCCTAACGCGTGAAAATTCATAATATAACATTTCTTGAAAGCATTTTGGAAATTTTGTATAGGGGACCCTCCCCAATCAACCACACAGAAAACCACGGTTGCCACATGATCTAATGAAAGTTCTTGTAGTTACTGGATGTTTTCATATTTTTCCTATAGTGAGATTATTTGGTAACCGAAAGCAAAACATAAAAAAAATTAAGAGTTTCCCTACAAGGTTTTTAGACTACTCAAGTAGTCAAATATGCCCTTAGGTAGCATTGTTATGTTGTTTTCATCCAATCTCCTGTAAAAAAGTAACATTGTATTCGTAAGTGTTACTTAAAGTACCTTGCGGTATGCCGATAATGTAAATAACTTAGTAAATGGTGCGCCACGTCTATAGGTACCTGTGGACGTCGTTTTCGCCGCGAGTTTCCATTTCTCGTTTTTTTTAACCGAGACTTAGATTTCGTCAGAAATACCTATATAGACTTCTAAAAGCAACTATGTATAGTAGTCGCATGTAAAGTTATACTACAAACTCATATAAATATAGGCAACGTTATTTTTTACCAAAGCAAACTTGTCTTGTTAACCATAGCTATTTCAAGTTTTCAACCCCACGTGCACTTACAACCAAATCAGCCTTCGTAAGTTGGCAAAAACATCTTTTGGAAGCACTTTTAAGGCGTTTCGGCACAAAAATCTGTGAAAGAGAAAAGACATATGATGTTCCTATGAAACTCAAAAACAGGAACAACTTTTAAATCTGTATTATATATTATAAACAACTACAGCCAAGATCAGGATACGCGAGCAAGCGTAACGGCGATAATGGTCTCCGGCCTTCGGCCTCGGTGGATAACACCCTCCGAGATCTGCTTAATTCTTCATATCCTACGAAAGCCGAATTCATTAATTGCCAATAGCCCACTTTGGAAATGAGTGATAACCTGGGACCAAACTAAGCGCGCGCACGTTTATGGGATAGTTTGGGGGACGCAAAACAAACATGGCGGAAAGCAAAGTAAAATGTAGCGGGGTTTAAACAGCTCAAACATCCAAAGGGAAGGTGGCGATGAAAGAAAAAAACATGAAAATGTGAAGCTAAAGGAAGAGGATGTGCTTGGGGCTAGTTTACCGCGAGAGAAACCTGAAGAATGCACGGTGAAACAGATCATGAACCGCACCCCGGTATTAAACACAAAAGGACAATTTACGAAATTCGGGTTCTGCTAATAACTCCAACAATATGACTTGATGACTACATTAAATTACGTCATTTTGTCAATCAGCTAAATGTTAAAAATGATGGGTACATTCTTTTGTGTAATGGACATTTTAACGATACAGCGGCCATATTGAATTAATTAGATTTAAGGGCATGCCCAGGGGGCTTGAGCACCATTCGATACATTCGCTCAGTATGTACGCGCGCTTTTCGGGCCAATTTTTCTCAAAGTTTTCCTAGAAAAAGATTGTAATGGGAAAAAACGATCGTTGTGCCGTGTTTGGATGTAATAACGATCGCCTTTTTCCCGAGAAATATAGAGTGAAATTCTCTTTTTGCCCGAAAAGCGCGCGTAAATACTGAGCGAGTGCCCCCTGGGCATCTCATGATACTCCTTAATCTAATTAATTCAATATGGCTACCGTATCGGTAAAAAGGTCTATTTCAGTGGCCGTACAGGGTTAGAGGGGGGCCTCCGAAGCAACCCCGGTCGTAGAAAGCAGAGAAATGCCCGGTCGGAAGAGGCTAAAGTATTTATTTTATGCAGCTAGATACATACAGCCCTAACAGATTTTTCAGACTGGAAAACACATTGTTCGGCAGACGTCCGATGGAGTTCATGCCTAAATGCCTGTCATAGATAACAAAAGTAAATAATAGAAATGTTCTGTCTAAACTCTTTATGGTACCGCGATCCACAATTAAAGACATTTTTTGATTGAGTTTGAGACAGCCCTTGTGAAGAGTACCAGACACTCAAAATTTCCAGTTCCATCGAAGGGCGCCTAAAGTAGTAGCTTTAGGAGAGGGGTAGTTTCCCAGACACGTAGAATGATCCGCGAGGGTTTTGCTATTTATACTACTGCATGAGAAATTACTGCAATTTCATTGGCCTAGAGCAGTGGTATTTCAGCTTAATTTGAAATACTTACATGTGAAAATTACAAACCTTTTGTGCGTAGTAGTATAAACACATAATAGCATGATTTGTACGTGGTATTTGGCATAAATACCACTCGTGATATTTCAAAATTGTCTCAAATTTCACTCGCCTAACGGCTCGTGAAATTACGTATAACAATTTTGAAATATCACTCGTGGTATTTATACCAAATATCACTACAAATCATGCTATTACCTATACTAATGTTGCCCTAGCAACAGTCAAGCGAGGTTCAACTTTTGCGTTTACACGCGACACTTCATACATTGCCTCTATTTTATTTACGCAGGTAAAATTTACCTGCCTGCGGACGTTAAAATTATGTGGCAGTGGAAATTCACCTTAACATATTTTTTGGCATGCTTTTAAATGTTTAGATTTTTTGCACTGTACTCCTTTACACTTACAACCATTGTAGCTTAGATAAGTTGTCAAAAGTACCATCATATAAAAGTGAAATGTTGTTAAAATGCAAATGCCTGTGAAAGAAACATCAAAAATTGTTTTCAGGTGTCTAGAGATAAAAATATAACAAGTAAAAAAGACCGTAAAAAAACACTTCCATTGTAACCCTATCTGGCTTAATACACCCTCGTCAACTTTTATTAATTCTATCGTCCACAAGCCTCAACAAAAATTGACCTGATTTTAGGAAGGTTAGAGAGAGATATCTGGGAACAAGATACACGCCTTTTTAATGTCGCTATTGTTGTTCCTATGGGTGTTTTACTACCATTAGAAAGGGAAGAAAAAAGAAAGGCATGTTCTACCATTCACCCAAGATTCCAGATTGACAGATCGACAAGCCTTTGCGAAGAGCGTTTGATTTTTATGCTTATTCAACTCTTTTTTTAAAATGTATTTCATTCTTATTCTATTGGTTATTCATTTTCTCATAGACATGATTCATTGCAAACTTTGCAGGAAACCGTCGGTGAGACTTTATGTTATTATTATTACATTTTTATGGTATCAATCGAGAGAAATGTATGACAGGACATCTTCGCCCATAATCGTAAAGACAGAGCAGTATTTACTTCTGTTACATATTATATTTTATTATATAGACACGAGTATTTTACCGGAAAATATACCACTCGTAAGAGTCATAAAAACTACATCCGGGACCCGAGTGGTTTATTTTCCATAATCTCACACGTGAGTTTATCGATGACGTAATTTCGGTGATTTCCCTCTATTATTTTATCGATGCCTTTTTGTCTATATAATAAAAAGAACATTACACGGCGGCTTGAAGATATGAATTTTATTTTCTCGTGGAAAAACAATAGTTTACTCACTTGCTGCGCTCGTTCGTAAAATATTGTTTTGCCACTCGAAAATAAAATTCATATCTTCGCGCCACCGTGTAATATCCTCTACAAATTAAGTTATCGGCAACTTTGGATAAAGGGAAGCTTAAAAGGTTTAATAGTAGTGCCTCAAAAATGGCTAAGCTAAAAAATACTATAATTGGCAAGGTGACGTCATGTGACACAAACCGTCCTGATTTTAGTTTCGCCATTTTGTATTTCATAAAAAAAACTAGCACCCCATCTGAACCATGATTGAAATAATAGACTTCGGTTACTTGAAAATAACTTACAGCCTTTCCAGATTCTTAAGGCTAGAAAATACACTTTTGGGTAGAGTTTGGATGGCAGGTGAATATGTTAAATACCTGTTAAAAGTTATCGTAAAACAGGGAATACGTTATTTTCTTAAATAACAATCATACGTGAGCAATATCGCAATGACTAGCATTTAGTAAATATGCCAATGTCTCATAATTTCTATTTTACACATCGAATTTAATTCTTTCATCTACTAGTAAATTAGTTTTAAGGTTATGTACAAATGTACTCGGCAACTCTCAAAACTTCAATTAAAAATCTTCCATGTTAAAAGTACAGTAAGAACTGAAATTCAGTTTCACTTTAGAGTACTTCCATTCTCTTTAAAAGCGTGCGTGATATTCGAGATTAACCTGCGTTTTATACAATTCAAAAGAATTAACAATTAAATTTGTAAAAATTAAACTTGATTGAAAATTAAACTTAGCCAATTTTTGGCGCTTTTATGGACTAAAGCGAATATTTTTCCAGTATATATAATTCAAGACGGTCAAATAACACAAAATGCATTTCTTACAGAATGTCGGTAATCGTTTGTGCGCATTCCTCGATAAAGTCAGATACAGAAGACGTCACATTCTGACAAGAAATGCTATTTTCAGGAATCACAGACATAGTGCATTCTTGTCTGCAATCTGCATCAAAGAATATTTAAAGATAAGAGAATAAAAAGCTCCTAATGACTATTTTTGACTATTAGGATCGTTTGAAAACAATAACTGACATGTATGCAGTTTGAGGGACAGATTGTATTAACCCTAGGAAGTACAAGGAGAGGGGAGGTGGTTGCCAACCCCACCAAGGTTTTTCTAATTTTTTCCCTAGACGATAAAACATCAGCACCTGAAGTTTTCTGTAGCTGTTAGTTTTTCCTTCGCGCGCATTTTAAGACAAGTTTAGTGACGGTCATTTACTATGGTTACGAGATAAGACGTCATAAGTACCAGGTGTCAAGCCATTTTTGAGTGAAAATGCATGTTTTTTCAACTTTTTTCACAAGTAAAACTTGTGGATGAAATGATGCAAAGTAATTATTTATGTGTTATTTTACATGTTAAGCGCAAAAAAATATTAATTCACACTGTTTTTACCTGATTTCTAATTCTTGATAAAATCCAAGACGGCGGTCAAGATGGTGACCATGTTTGGTGACGTCACAAACCTTCAGCAGCGCCACCACCCATAAAATATATCTCCTCTTGTAGAGAAGATCAAAGGCTTTCCACCGAAGGCAAAATTGCAGCATATTAACAACCCAAGGGGGTTCTATCAACCCCCGCCCTCCCCCTTGTACCACGGTGGGGGTGTGACTGAATGTACGTCCGAGGGTGAAGAGGGATTTGATAGAAAAATGATACGACATCACAAACCAAACAGTACTTACCGATAAAAACGACACTGAAATCAATTCTCGTAAAGATTCCATAATTATTGACTGCTACACAACTGTAGTTTCCTTGTCCTGATAATTTGAACTTTCCTGCGCTGACTGCACGTCCAAGTACTGTGGAGTTCTTCATAAAACTTAAAGCTATCGGTGGAGTTCCAGTGGTTGTTACTGATAATCTAGCATCTTTAAATGCGCGCACAATAAAAGCAGGATCTGGTAGAATTATCTTGGGTAAAGCTTATTGATGCGAAAAAAGAAAATAAATAAATAAAATAAATCACTATAGGTAGTCTTCTATATTTTAAATATAATATTCAAAAGGCACTTTGTCGTCGAACCTCTACAGGAAAACTCTGTTTGAGCCGCAAGCCACAGTCAAATTATAACCTGCGATCAAATACAAAACACGTACTGCTCGATCTGCCCAACAAGACCAAGAAGACAACAGGAGACAGGGCGTTCTTTGCAGCCGCGCCGACCCTGTGGAACTCCCTTCCAGACGAGTTGAGAGCTCTGGGCAGTCTCAAAACTTTTATGGCACGGTTTAAAACTCATTGTTTTAAATTAGCTTTTAGCTTATAACCTATAATATTTTAACATAGATTTTTTGCACGCATATATAATATTTTTATCTAGTATCCATTTATTAACTATTTAGAAAAGCTGTAATTTTTTATCCATTTTATTGTAGTATTATAAGCATTGTAATGTAAAGCGCATTAGATCATATACCAATGTATTTTGCGCTATATAAATAATAAAGTTATGTTTTGTTATGCATTAAACATGAATTAAAAAAACTGAAGGCACTTCAGCACATTTGAAGAAAACATGCTTGACAGAGCAGATGAAACCCGTCTATGAATTAAACACCTATTCTGTTACCTCGATGTTTGTTCTTGTTTTAAAGCTAGTGGTTCAAATTGTTTCCTTACATTTTCTCTTGAAATTCATCGCCAAAAGCGTTTCTTAACCGCCAAGTTAAAAAAAAGTTGCGAAAACAGGGCCTGGTTGTATTATCGCGGTTTTGTTGCTTAGCATCTTCGAACACCAACCAAACCAATAGAAATGTAGCAAAAAGTTGTTCACTTCCATCTTAGTGATCCACGCACGATCCACGCAACAGCTACCTAAATTTCGACAAAAAGTTACCCTGCCCCCCCCCCTCCACCACCCTCCGAACGTCCTTTGTCCTCTTATTGTGAAGAAGAAGAAGAAAAGATCAAAGAATTATTAAATTTTCCCCATGCCCAAAATATTTTAAATGAATTAGCTGTGTAGAAATTTGATTTGAGCTATTGTTGTGGTTTTGTTGAACTCAATTCTTACAAAACCACTTACTGGGATGAATAAAGGTGAACAGCAGCATAAATCCTCTGTTTTGGTAATCACCGTCAGAGTGGAATGTTATCAAAGCTTCTTTGCCACCCACAAATATTTCCTTTCCAGTACTTTGACCACAATCATGAGTAACGTAATTGTTTTCATCATCTGTAACTTTTAAATAATCATAACTGAAACGCAAAATTATAGTTGATCAATAATAAAACTAGCTCAAGGGGGTTGCTTTATGCTATGGTGGTGGGAGGGGGGCGGAGGACTCACAATCGTAACATTGATGGTTAGCCGAGTGAACTTGAAGCTGCTAAGTGGACAACTTATTTGAATACTGTCAATTTACCTAAGGCATATGTACATGGCATATATCGCTCAATATATGATAGAGAATATTGCATTTTCGTTTCTAAATGGCGTCAAGGAATGTCTAGGTAAGTGTGACATTAAATACCGATAACAATAATGAATAACACAATTACTGGAAATTCCAGTAGTTTTCATTGTGGTCCGATTTAAGATTGGCCGTCACGTCTCGTCACGTGACAAGCCAAAGTCATTGTGAATTATAGAAAAAGATTTGTAATAGGTAAGCCCTGGAATTGGATAATTTAAGCCGAAAAGAAGAAAGAGCCACTTTCCAGCTCAAAATGGAGAGTTTGAGAGTCACCACTTCGTTCTTGGATACCCCAACTGAAGAAAACAATTCTTTAGTGTTTACCTTTTTAGACAGTATGGCTAAGAGACGTAACAGAATATTGACGTAATAGAAAGTCAATAAAGAATGTTTCTCAAGTTACCATTTCCCAGTAAAAACATTTGGATACTCCAAAAGAAAATCTTGATAGGTGATTTTCAATGCCATGCCCCCTGGAATAGCGATCTTGTAAACGCAGTGCATATTGCTTGGGTAGTCATTTGGATAATCAGGGCTTTTCAATGTATTGTTGAAAACCGAGCCACAACCTGTGAAATGAAAAGCACCATTCTTTAAGGGGCTGTGACACCACAATTATCAAAATTTCAACGGTAGAAACCACGACCAAACTGATTGAAAAACAAAAATTACTGCTCACAACATGAAAAGAGGGTATCAACAGCACAGTAAATTCAAAAGGAGTAACGTATGAGCAAACTTGAAGAAGATTGAAACGGATCGGTGTCTTGGTTATTGACAACTGGTTAACCTAACACTTTTTTTAAAGTTCATTGTTCGTTTTGCAACTTTTAAAATAATGTTTGAGAGGCATATTTCTTTGACACGAACTTAAAATTTTCAAATTCCATAGAGAATATGAACGCGTACTGAACTGTATTATCAACAAAATAAACAGGACAACCATGACACAGCCTTTGTTTCACTCCAGAAACACGTAAAAACATGACAATGCATTGAGTTTCTGACTGTTCTCAGAGCCTTCAAAGCCCCTCCGGTCCAATTAAAACCTTCTTAAAAGATGTTAAAACATGCCACTCTATGAACCGCCATTTTGGATCATGTTTAAGGTGGGTCGGTAGGGTTTTTCAGGGTCAATATCTCTCAAGTTTAAGCAAAAACTATGTCGCCATTAACAGAGATTTGGAAAAATTACCACAGCTTTATTGGATAAAATTGAAAATTTGTTATGATCAGGAATACAATGACAGCGAAGTTGTAACGGCAACGATTTGACACCATTACTTATATTACTTGCAGCTGTATTTCGTGGCACTGGGGAAATCTTTTAAGAAAAATCTATGCAAGCGTTTATCGACATACTTTGGGATGAAGTTTTTATGGTCGGAGAGTCCGAAATACGGTTAAAACTGGACAATCTTGATTTTCAGCCGTTATCCGTCGAAACGCTTTTAAATTAATAGTAATAATAATAATGATAATAATAATGACTTTACTGCAGTACATCCACTATGTGGCTCCTCGCCTGCATCTCTAACTAGTGCTTAACTAAAATTACAAATATTTTACTTAAAAAAATAGATAAGTACAATATTTACTATTAAACAGTAATAAAAGAAGAAAACGTAGTACATAACTGTATGAAAACAAACAAATGGATACTATAAGCAATTTTATCTCATAGGAGTTTCAATCTTTTTAAAAACGTGTGTGAAAGATCATGGAGATAGCCTTAGTCGATCGCAACGAAGAAGGATTTCATTAGTATGCTTTGAGGCGCTCTATAGCTAGTGGTTTTGTAAACAGTTTGGCCTACTTAAACAGATAAGCGAATAATTTTGAAACTGCTAGATCACTCAAGCTCGTCATCCCAGCTGGGATATGAGGTCGAAAAAAAATTGAGATTCTCGTGATTAATAGTTCGTTTTATTTTTACCTTTGCAAGGCAGTAAAATAAGGGCTTCAATTCGCTAATTTTGTCGGCAATTTGGTGTTAACAAGCAAGACCCGCCTCTCATTATTCAAGGGGCGTTGTCTCCAAGTTTCATTTTCCTAAAACAGCAGTAGCTAAAAATGCATTTGAAATATGCAGAAATGTTGGCTATTGTTGTCCACGTAAATATGAAACTTGGAGACAATATCCCTGAATAATGAGAGGTTCTCACTTGTAAACACTTAAAACTTGCAAACTCGCCACGCGGCCAAGCTGTTAATCATGATCCAGAATGGCGTCTCAAAATGCCGCATTTTTTGGAATAATAGGAAGGTTAGTAGCTAAACTCAATAAATAATAGAACATAGTCTTACCTATGATAACATCAGGAATAACCCTTATATTAGTTCCATAATAGCTAGTGGCAACACAACTGTAGTTTCCTCCTTCATTTAAGCTCAATTCTGCAGATCTGGTTGTATTTTGCTGCACACTTCCGTTGAATATTATTGCTGTGTATATAGGAGGTGTCCCCGTGGATGTGCACTTTAGTTTCGTGACACCAGCTGGTGTTCGAATAATAGTACCTGGAACTGGCGCTGTAATATTGGGAAAGACTGAAAAGACAAATAAGTTCTTCTGTTATCTAAGGTGCAGTACAATGATACGCAAAAAACAGCATTTGCTTCAACACAATGGATTAGAATACAGTCGGAGTCGGAAGTTTCTCGAGAAACGTAACCTAAAGCGACATGCAAGCGGAAGCAACAATGTTGCGTCCGCTTGCAGGGGGCCTACTAGATTTTTGACGTCCTCATTGCCGCTGCCGTTGCGAGGCATCATGAAATTCCCCATTTATTAACGCGTAAACGCCTTAGCAACTCCGGTAATACGATACAAAAAAATACAATGCAATGCAATACAATAAAGAGGGATGCAATGCATCATAATGACATGCAATATCAATGCATGTTCAAAGTAAAAACAATGCGGAACTCGCGAATACACCGTATAGAAAATCTAGAAGTCATGTGATAAAAAAAATAATTCATTCAAAATGATATGCCCAAGAACATTCCCGCGGCTGTCGTGCATGTACCTCTCAAAACACGCTTCGCGTATCCACGAGCTCAACTCTCCGAGTCTCAGGAGTTACACCGTTCAAGTGGCCTTATGATCGAGATACTCATCGTAGATTATATTGACAGAGTTAGAGCGAGTAAATGAGTATCCAAAGTGCACTTCGGCAACAACGCCAATATGTCGTTTTCATATCGGGCAGCGAAGTCTCTCGATTTCGGAGCCGAAGAATGCCTACATCTGAGTGAGCCAGGGGCACCCAACGCCAATTTTCGGAAAATATCTGTTCGGAAGACGATTTGAGATCTAGAATTTCCGGAACATTTTTTGTAAAATTTCTTGCCTGCCTACCTCTCCTAGGATTTTCGAACATCTAAAACTTGGTGTAATTGCCCATTTTTAACGGATTTTTACCCTAAAAAGCTCACCTAGAATTTTCGGGAGCCTTTTTTCTGGCTGAAATTTTCGAAAAGGTAAGTTTTGATCCCTATGATTTTCGGATCTCGAGACTTTCAGCTAGGAAATCCGAACAGATGAAAAATTTTTAGGGGATAAAAATATGCCTATATCTACCGATTAAATACTAAAATACGTTTAACAATGCTATGTTTAAGTGGTTTTGAACTATATTCTCGTTGGGTGCCCCTGGTGAGTAACACATTTGCATATCGAAGCCCACCATAACAACTCGCAGCACGCTTTGGGCACTTACAAGGCTCCAAAAAAGTAAAATTAAGGAAAAATCCTCTTTTTTCTCTCCATCCGTTTGAGAAAAAAGTTAATAATGCTTGACTTCCTCCAACTACAGCTTCTTCGCCAGTAAGCTCCCCACAGAATCTACCGACCTCCACATTGTTTTCGTTTGCAACCTTTAGGTAATCATAAAAGCTGCAAGAAATTAAATATAGAAATAAATAGCCCACGCTTAAAATTCTAACATGACTCTAGTAGGGTTTCATAAGGTTCACAAATTGCTTCAATTCTTTATTGAGCATTTCGTTATCCACTTCCACATTTTAAACTACACAAAGTTTTTATGGTTCTTATTGGAAAAACAAGGAGGGGTTGAATAAGAATGTATTAAACTACCCCGCGAACAGGCTGGTCTTACAAGTAACCTGTATACTATAATTGCTCACCACAAGGACATCATGCGTGGTATTAGAGGGTCCTGCAACCAAAAATCGAGAAACACTATTTTCAGCGCCATTCCCTCTGGAATAGAAACACTGTACACACAGTGTGTATTGCTTGGGTAGTGGCTTGGATATCCAGGACTCTTAAGGGTATTGTTGACCACTAGCCCACAACCTATTAAACATGTTCAATAAAACGGTATTAGTAAAGAGAACACAAGGCCAACGAGGGAGGAGGCACTCCCTATAATGGGAGTTCTCCGAATAATGTGCTACGCTGCAGCAAAACCAAGCAACGTTCCACGTCCCCCGCCTCCCAACCACCACCACCACCACTCACCCGCTTACCATGGTGGGAAATTTTTTTTTTTTCAGTTTAGATTTCAAGATAAGAAACAACAACCACGACAATCAATCATTTTTTTGTTGCTTAGAACCGTTCTCCTGTTCATTGATTTCATTTGAAACATTCTTACGGCTGAAATACCAATTCACAATAAAACAGTCCTACTCTAGAAGTCGAGGAAATGTTGGACCATTTAAAAATACTTAAACTTTCCCCGGAGAAATACAGCCTTTATTTGGTCCTGCAATATGTATTTGGCAAACGCTTGTGGTTATTTCTGATATAATTTCAAAATAACCAAAAAGAAATATGTAAGTTGTTTTACAAACTTACCGGATGCTGCAAGAGTGCCAAAATGACCAAACCACCTCACAATTAATAAAACGAAGTGAACTTTCATGACGCCGAAGTATTGTGTGCCTTTGCTGTAAAAAATAAGAATCACCTCAGTAAATGAAAGTGTCAGTATCTCGAGATTACAATGCCAACGATTTTCAATCGATTCGATGTCTAGAATACCGTATAACGTTTAAAAACAGTTGCTGAAGACACACATATTTAACTACTCTTGATATAACATGGCTCTTACCATGGCATCATGTTTTTTTTCAGTGCCAGAATACTCTAGGACCTTTATTGTTATGCAAACCAGGGATTTTGCATGTTACTGAAACATCACAGTGATTATTCACGGTGATTACTTTGGTTCTCCTCGAAAATTTTAATGAAATGAATTTCGGTCGTTGTGGTAAAATGATAACATCTGCAAATGGCACAGCTTGGTTTTCCAAAGGAAGCTCTGCTTATGAAGATCTCGAAATTTTAAAACAAGAGAAGAAAATGCA
>NC_133213.1:6005569-6078069 GCF_958299795.1 Porites lutea
CTCCTGCAGGTGCATGTCTGGATTTTCTTTCTTCCATTTCCCTACCATTTCTTCTATGATCCTCTTTCGAAGTCGCTCATCGCTGGTCATTCTTTTGGCAAATTTTCTGGGAAAAGAAATGCACATTACGCAAAAATTACGCGAAGGATTACAAAGCTGAAACATTTGTCCACATTCTAATTTAGGGATAATATTTCTTCCAGACAAAGTCGCACAGATATTACTCTCAAAAGTACATATTCTGACTTAAAAAAAAAATAACAAATCGTTTGTAACACGCTGAAAACATTGTATCAAGGGGCTTGTGATTTGGTTGCATCATATGTAACATATTTCGTTACAGTACCTCTCCTTATAATAAGGAGTGGTAATAAGTGAAATGTACTCACTTCCATAAAACAAAGGCTACGATGACAGCCACTCCAAGGGCCCCGAACAAGCTCCCTAAAATGACCCCAATATTTGACTGGCTCTCTTTTTTGTCTGACTCCTCCCAAAGTGTGTCATCAATATCAAAGTCGTCAACATCAAAGTCGTCGTCATCAAAGTCTTCGTCGAAGTTGTCCCTTACGTCATCACGAGACTCATTCTTGTCATTAAATTCTGTTGGTTTATCAGCTGGGTTCTCCGTCGTGACAGGGCCTTCAATGGAAGCATAAATATTAGAGCAGGGAAACCTCAAGTAGTCACTCAAAAGAAATGAGGAAAATGAAAAGAGGTAAGGATTAACCTCATTGGCTCATGAAAGAAACACATACATTCCATTAAAGAACAAAGAACGCTGTTCTGAGCGTCTAAAAGCAATCCAGTGTTTGTTAAAAGTCAATGAAGTGTAGAGGCTATTTCGTCCAAGACCAAACATTTAATGTTTGTTGGTCAAATATTGTCGGGACAGTTTATGAATAGACCCTTCGTACCTAGTCATTCACAGGGTACAAAACTATCATGCTGGAGAGCAGGGTTACGCACTGAGACAAGAGATACAAAGAGCCTTCAGCATTTAATATGAGAATCCACTTTGTTTGTCTTCTCTTCAGCATTGCAGTTTTGTAGCAGGTGAATTACTGGCTGAAAAGGGCCTATCTTAATCCCATAAGAAAGGACGCCTACGTGTTGATTTTTGGGCTCCACCTCTTTTCTTTTCATTCTCAATATTTTACTATATCGAACTGCCAAGGCTCTTTCACTTTGGTATCAGAGTCCCAGCTACACGTTTAATACGCCACAAACTATAAACCCATCACAAACCTATGCATTTGTGTATTGGATGTATCTGGTAGCCTTCTTTGCAGGAGCATTTATATTGTGAAGGTATAACGAGCCATTTATTTAGATAGATCGGTCGACAGTCTTCAGAGTCAGTATTACAGGCAGCCTCTTCAAACTGGCAAATGTTCATTCCTAAAATAGACAAACAAGGTGACATTTAATCAAATTGATCTGTTGGTCTTTTTTTAGCCTTTGCAAGCCGGATGATAAATTATCAGGCCTGCCATTGCCAAAGATTTAAAGGGTCTTTGTCACGGCTGTCTAGTTCATTTTGTTAATATTTTTAATTAAACGTCCTTATTAGCCTGCGAGCAGGCTCTCCGGGGCGCTTGGGCGGCGGGGCGAGAAAAGGAAGGAGAGCTTGCAACTACGTCTCTGGAATTTGACAATCTGGATCGAAAAAGTCGATGCAAAATGTTGTTTGGCGGAGATGACATTAGTAATAGCGTCATTACCCCTGGCACGTGTGTTTCAACGTTTATTTACATTCACACTCGTTTCCGCTTCGCGCTGATTGGCAAAAATCTGACAGCTCAGTCGACGGGGAGCCACAGGGGAATTGGAATTCAAATTCCATAGACGCAGTTTCAAGTTCTCCTTCCTTTCCCCGTCCGGCCGCCAGAGCACCCCGGAGAGCTTGCTCGCAGGCTACGTCCTTATCTGCTTTGGAACTTGACTTCAGCAAAGGCAAAATCTTTGATTCATGTCCGACAAATACGTCTCCCAAGCATTAAATCTGGCGTTACAATCGAAAAATATTATCTTTGAAAAACTGTTAACGTAAGGGTTATAAATTTTCAAAAATCACAATTGCAACCCGTTTCAATCTTCTTCAAATTTGTCCATCCATGCCTTTTTTTTTGTATATGCTGTGTCACCTACACCTTTTATTTATATTTGAGAAGTCATTTTAATGTTTCGCTCAATCTGGTAGCATTTCCCTTTGTTTGAATTTCGATAACTTTCTTGGCATGCACAGCTCCTTTTAATGAATAAATAAAAATCATGTGATATTTACGTAGCAATACACCCACCCTGTATCCGTATAGCATTGTGATCAAATTCCCTCGTGTTTTCTTGTGTCTTTACTGTCACTTTTCCGCCGCGGTTGTCTGTCGCAGTGAGGGAAACAATCTTTCCTATCTGAAACTCGTTCGACTGAACCTCAACCAACACTGTCTCTCCAACAACAAGTGAACTCCATTTTGGAATTTTATCTATGTAGAGCCTTTCGCGAAGCGACGGGTATTGAAATTTCGACGTATGATTCCTAATACTTGACTTGAATATAAGTCCACTCCTCTTCGAAGAGAGGCTAAAATCAACAATGTTGCCTCGCTCCCAAGCCGACGGTTCCTTGTCCAAGAACAAGCCTATCGCTGGTATAACTACAATCGAAAAAATTACATGATTCAAAACAAAAGCACTCCCTTCAAGTCTTTTATTAAAACATTACTACCAAAACATAACTGATAGTAGTAATCGCAGATTAAGGGGAAACGTTCGTTCCTCGTAGAGTTTTCCATTCAAGAATGCAGTAAACAAGCCTCAAAGTACATTTAAAATACAAAAGGAGTTGCTAGATCAAAACCACTACAAATTTCCCGATCATTCCCACCCCTAGGTTCCTGATAAGTGGTGCAATCTATCCACACAGTCAAGTTTCTATCGTGTCTGAAAGCGGGGTTACCGCTTCCCTTGTGTAGGGCAGTAGTGCTTTATGGCCAAGTAGCAAAATATCAGGATTCAGATTATTATAAACGCACCTTGTACATGAACCCAAGTTGCTGATGTAATCATTCCTCTTCTATTTTCAGCAACACACTGATAAATGCCATCGTCTAAGTAATTTACGTCTCTGAAGTTTAGTTTGTGTCCTTCCCGAGTGAGATGTGAACTGTTGAAAAACGATAGCTCAGGTTGAGACGAAAAGTAACTAAAAGATTTTACAAGGAAAAGGATTAAGGGCTTGTTTACATGGAGGTGGAGAAACCCAGGAAGGTGAGGTAACCCGCTTAGGTGGGGTAACCAGCCCGTTCATATTATCTCTCATTTTAATTTGATCACGTTTACATGATAGGTGGGGTGACCCGCCACATATTACCTCACCTATCTGGGGTCCCCCATCTCCATGTAAACAGGCTTTAAGAGAGGCATGCAGCACATTCACATGATGGATTTTCGTCAACTGCACAGGTCCTGTCTGAACTGGAATTCGGAAGTGCTGGCTTTTAAGTGGAGGGGGAAACCGGAGTAACCGGAAAAAAGAACTTATCGAAGCAAGAGTGAAAACTAAATAGGGCAATTAAGCGGTTGAATCCTATCGAGAAAGGTATTGTTATCGAAAAATATCCCCGAGGAAAAAATGAGAAATGATTGATTAACTAACTAACTAACTAACTAACTAACTAACTAATAAATAAATAAATAAATAAATAAATGAATAAATAAATAAACTCTACATTCCAAAGGTTTTTACAGAGCTCATTTTACCATATGATATCAACAGTCCTCATCTATGATTATTTTCGCGATACGGATAATATGATTACCAAATATTTAATACGTCATTAGGTTTTAACATCAAAACATAAATATGAGTTATTTAGAGAACGAAATATCTCCCGTCATGATGCCGCAAAAATAGAGCAAAAACGTTCTTCAAAACTTACTTTGCAAACTGCACTTGCTCTCCATTTTTAAACCACGTGATCTTCGCTGTCGGGAAAGCTGTCACTTGACATTCCAACGATCCATTTCCACCAACAGCAATGCTAGTTTTCTGTTGTGGAGGACTCAAACTCCATCTTGGTGCAACTAAGACGAAGGTAATCCAAAGGAATTGTGTCACGAAATTTATCAAAATTCGAACGCTGGGAACTCTCACTAAATTGAGTAAAACATGAAAACAACCGTTTAAAAATTAAAAGAAGGTATAACAAAAAAGGAGGTACGGATGGAAAAACTTGAAGAGACTGAAACGAATTGCAATTATGGCGGTTTTTTGAAACATTGATTGCCTAACAGTTTGTCAAATCGATGCAAAGTTCATTTTTGTTGTTTATTATATTAAAGCTTGGGAGACATCTTTGCTTGATAAGAAACTTTGGCGTTTTCATTCGCAAGTAATTTCTCGAGTATTATTAACAAAATGAAGAACTAGACAGCCGTGACCGTCCCTCGTTCCTTTAAAGTGGAATTTTTCTTATTTCGTTTGATGCTACACGGAACATTTTAGCTTTCTATGGCAAGCTTATATACTGGCTTTAAGAAAACCACAGATAAATAAAATACGATCGTTTAATCCGAACATGAAGTGCTTCCGAAAGAATCCAGAAATGGACAAATTCGAGACTATTTGCTACGTTATAGCCTAGGTCCAAATGTTCTTTTTCGTCATGCCCAATAAACGATAAAATAAACGAAACCTCGGTAATAAAATAACACTACGCTGAAAAAACCCAAATATTTTTCAGACTTAAATATCCCTTCATTAGGGACGGTTCCAAATAACAACTGACTTACCATCGACAAGTAGTTTTATAGTATAGATCAACGGTCGGCCAATGTACAGAGAACTCTCTGCCTCACATGTGTATCGATCTCGGTGAAGCGTCCGGTTTGCATTTGCCAAATAGAGACTTCTTCCGTAGAAAGCCAAACGAATACCAATGGAATTATGCTCTCGAGTTATCGGTTGTCCATTCTTTTTCCACGTTATCTCTGGTGTCGGTCTGCAGAATATCAATCAATCAATCAATCAGTAGGTAAGTCTATCAATCAAACGATCAGCAACTTCCTAAATCGATTCATTAGGCTTATTTTTCTCTGGGCTACTCGTTGGTTTATAATACATGTTTTTTAGCTTCGTCTATGAGTTCCTAGAGAACGAGAATATAACCCATGAGAGCAGGCTAAAAATTTTATAGAAGAGCAATATTTGCATATAAGAATCCACTTGGCTTTTGGTTCTATCCGTCAACCAGTTTTAAAAATATTAACTGTAAAAATATAGCACTTAGTCACCATTATAATTTATTATTCATTCAAAATATTTCCCCGATTCTGATTGGCTAAAAGCACACGCATAATTCACCATAACCACCTACTGATGACCAAATTTGGAAGAATTTTGCGTTTACTGACCGATGACGTCAAAAGTGCAGGATTCTGCGGGTTAATGCACCGGTAACCGAGAAGACCTGGGGACGTGGTTGAGTTGTTTTGGTTGTGAAAACTCGCGGACATTTGGTTGTGAAAAATGGCGGACATTTCACTCGTTTCAAGAGTAAGAATTAGGCGAAATAATGCCTAAAAACATGGCAAGAACAGCAAGAAGACAACTCGAAGGGCGACATCTGCTATTGGAGAACATTTGCAGAGCTGAACAACCCTAAACGCGCACTATCGAAGATGAACTGAACATCGACGGAGGCAAGCATGTTTTAGCTATGTTTTTCAACTAGAAATTATTTTGAATGAATAATAAAACAATTATTGAATTCGGCTTTCGTATCATATAAAGAATTATGGAGATCTCGGAGCTTTAACGCGTAGTCAATATAGTAATCTGCAGTGGGTGCACTTATCTACAAGGTCCAGCATGGCACCTTACCTTCCGTAAGCAAAGCAGTATAGAGTCTTGCTTCTTCCTTCAATAGCGATTTCCTCTGATGCTGGCACAACGGCCCAAGACGGCGAGCGAAAAGTCTTAGGATCTGGAAAACAAAGAAGAGATTTTACACTTCCACTGACTTTAAATGAGAGGGTTTTGAACAAAGAAGCAGACCCAGCAGTTAACAAATGCTACTTTACTGGTACTTCACAGCACTTTACCTAGACTATTAACAGACGCATGCGAAATATGGAACAGTGGGAGTGGTGGGTGGGGGGGGGGGGGAGGGGAGAGGAGAGGAGAGGAGGAGGGGTGTCTTGGAGCGTTCTCCGATACATTTGCAAATAACAATTGCTCTAGATGAAAAAATTAACCCCCCCCCCCCCTCCGTCGCCTAAACGGAATGCCCCCCTATGGAGTCAACGAATTACCGGAAGTGTGTTTCGAATTTCCTGTCAGCTTAATTGGCAAATCGACAATCGCATTTTTTCTTGGTGCGTACTCAAATCCTGGTACACAGATGAGGCCCAGAACCAAGATTTTGGCGCTGATTCTCAGACGGACTTAACTAGAGTTTAGTTTCGTCTGTGTCGCAGGCTATAAAAATAGTAAACGCTCCTCTTTCTCGATATGCACCGCTCTTGCTAAACTTGCCCACAAGTCGATCGTTGTAAGCGAGGAAATCAAGAGAACGAGTCCAAAGCGTGAAAAAAATTTTCTCATACTTCCTACGCTCCTACACTCGCCTTCTACGCAGGGTTTGCTTTACCTGACTGTGCTGCATTCTTCATCTCCAGTTTCAAAGTCCCGGATGCCTGGAATGTATTTGCTCCTCTCAATTCACATCTGATCCCCCTCTTGCCATTTATCTCGTCAATGTCTTCCTTGGTGACGTATGAAATGTATAGTCCACCATTCGGTGAGATTGCACGGCGCTTGTTTCTTGAGAATTGGATCCTCCTTAGACTTCCCACCCAGCTGAAGGCAGCACCGTAGCTTGGTGTGTGCACAGGACACTGGAAACTAAACGGCTGTCCAAGATCGATCTTCTCCACCACACCACGAGAACTAGTAAACTTTCCTACAACTAGAGGAATCAAACAAATAGTTGATTACTTGCAGGGGAACACGTACTATACATACAGAGCGCGTAGGTGACTCGTGTGTGATGGAACCCCCAAGATAATATAGATGTAAGTTGTAGTTCACTTTCGTCCCTGGTTCAAATTTTGTTTTCCTTTGGTTCAAACTTATTATCATACATAACTTTAAAAAAAAAATCAAAGAATGTAAAATTCAAACCAAGGATAAAACTGAATCACAACACATAAGACCACCGTGCTTTCTGTTTATATTCATTATTCTGCCTTGTTATAAAGAATCGAATAAAATACCAGGTTTGTGGATAATGACATAGCTAACTTCTTAACACTTATTCGCTGGATAGTGATTTATCCGGTGGAGAGCGCTATGCAACCGGGACCTGACGTTTTCTAGCTGTCAGAAATAAACGCAGTGGTGAAAGTGGCTAGGGTTGTGTGACAGAACGCTGAAACTACGGAAAGCAAGGCGCAATCAGTTTTACAGAATGTTTGCTTTTAAGTTTACATTTCCGCAGTTCACATCGTCTTCATTCTATGTTTCATTCCTTCCACGCGTTAAGATGAACTCAACAAATTAGCCTGCTCCCAATGTATGGGTCTTTATAGCTCAGTTGGTAGAGCACTGCAGCGCTAACGCAGAGACCATAGGTTCGAATCCCGTTGAAGTCCCGAAATGTTCACGGTTAATTTGCAATTGCATAAATTGCAATTACCAACGCGACGATCATATCTTCATTTAAAAGTTTGCAATTTTACCTGTGACTGCAACTTGCAGTCTCCTGCTAAAAACTTCAATGCCTGTTATCTGGTCTCTCACCAGACACTGATACGTTCCGCTGTGTTCAGTTGACAGGTAATTCCCTTTTAAAGTGCCATCTTCGCTCAGCAAATACGGAATTCCACGTGTGTTAGTGATTATAGTTCCATTGTGCTTCCAAGTCCATGTCAGATTTGTGCCAGACGCCGCGCATGGAAGTTTAAAGCCGCCACGCTTTTCAAACTTAACTTCATTACGATCGACTAGATCTTCTGAGAGGAAGCGAGTGATGATCGGTGGTTGACGAACTAAAAAAAATATATTCCAGGAGAAGAGTGAATAAAACGTCACCTTATAGACAGGTTTTCAAAGGTGCTTTTTCAGATATCCATAGATGTTTTGAGTACTCTTAAAAACCATTACGTGGCCGTCTCAGGGAGCTCCGCTTGGATACAGTGGAGGCCAGCGTGTATCGGTGTTATCGGTCTTCTCATTGACTTCCCTTGAAAACAAGCGCAACCTACAGATTATGGTGCCCCATTGACACCAAATAGACATGCTTAATTAAACAAGTTAAAAAAAAAACAGACTAAAAAATAGCGATTGACGAGCACCCATCCAGACCTCTTATTTCATTGGTCCCTGTCAGGCCTGCACTACCTATGGTTTTAAGTGATGTGGGAATTATTATCTTACCATCGCTATTGTTTTCCAGGCCAATCACAAACCTAATAGGTAGGCCTTTTTCAAAAATACCATAATAATATACAAAAAAAATACCATAATATCCTTTGTTGTCCTGCCAACATTTTGCATAAGCATTGTCTTCAATTTCTCTTAGGACTTACAATCGCCCCAAGAGAAATTGAAATTAATGCTTATGCAAATTTTTGAAGAGACAACAAAAAGTGTTATGGTATTTTTGAAAAAGGCCTATAGGTGCAGGCCGGCCCAAAAATGGAACGCATGTTTTCACACAGGAATAAATTGAAATTCAACACGTTTGTAGTAAGCAGCTTTTACGATGGAAACAATTTTAAACCGTGTTAAACTAAACTTCCTTCAAACATGTTCAAGCTTTGGTGTGAATGTGCTTGTGGTAACAGATAATCGACTAAGGCTGCGCGCGCGACGTATGATTTCGAAGTGTTGCGTGTGCTAGCCGCTTTTTTTTTTTTTAGAAACAGTGCACAAATTTATAATAAAATAGTTATTAGATTCAGTTTTTACAAATATCCGGAAAAATCAAGGTTGAGGTAAGAATCATCAGCAGTTGCTGAGCGTTTGAACAATGTATTGAACTTGTGGTAGCGCGAGAAACTACTGTATAAGCAACTGTATAGAAAGAGAATGTACCAATTGGCCTTAATTTGGAGTAACGCACAGCACCCTGTTGATTTACATCTCTAGAATAATCTCCTGTTCGCCTCTTACCTTGGTTTGATTCTTGACTATAGAGGAGAAACAGGAAAACAAAAAGATCACGCATTTCAAGACGCAGGCCGCGCTACATTTGCATGCGTGACGTCATAATCATGCATTAACGCATTAACGGCGGCTATCCAATTAGAACAGTTCGTGATGAAAGGGAATAATGCTTGTTATTGAATCTATATTTTTCATATCACAACGTAATTCTAGGGATGGGTCGCTAACCAGGGTACAGAAATCATAGCTGTATTCCCCCTTCGTTGAAAACTCAAAAATCTTATTTTCTAGTCCCACGGATAAAATCTACCGCTAAAGTCTTCTTGCTAGCCTGCGAGAGCATCCGGTCTTTTCGGCTTAGGGAGAGAAGCGACGACCGGAAATACGTCTGAGGTTCGCAAGCTACCTTCTTGCAATTCGGTAAAATAAATTACGTTGTTTATACACCTTTATAGTTTTTGTCTTAGTTTACTTCGAAACACACTGATTTTTTGGCTACGCATGCTATTTACTAGCTTTATATTACAGACAAGCTCATAATCGACAAAGTAGCCTGCAAAGCTGACGGGATTAGCGGGCGTACTGTAGTTTTTTGGCGGCGAAGACGTGCGAAGATTGGTATCTTCCCTCGCGGTTTCGCCGCTCCAGGCGCCAAGAAAGTACCCCGCGCACAAGCTACGCAGGCTATCGACAAAACGGTTCAAGCTCTAAACACGACAAAGCAGAACCATTCTGCGACTTTTCTTCTGTAAGGAACAAATGGTTACCAGCTGGAAATAAATATTTTTAAAAACACCAAGAGCTAGGGCCGAGGAACTTCTTGTCCGAAGTGTCAGAGTTAATAGAAAGTGCAAAGGCTTTTAAGTCCATGAAAAACTCTCGTACTCAAGAAAACAAAGGGACTGGAAATAATCACTACAGCACCCAATAAATGGAAAAAAATGTATGTAAACAGTAAATCAAATCTGAATTTATTCCACTTAATGGTTTCGCTACTTTTCTGGAGTTTAATCAGGTAAAAATCGAACCTGTGTTCAGGATTAATAATACAGAAACAAAATTTCGACCGCGTTTGACTGTTGTTCAAATAAGCAGTTATGTAGAAAGCAAAATGCAGCTTAACGTTTACTATTATGCATCATCTTCTTGAAATTAGTACAATCCAAATCCCATTCTTTCTTTTTTTTTTTTTTACGCACAAATCAAATATAACATAGTGTACAGCAGACAGATTTAGTTAAGGTATTACACTGTATGCCAATGTTTCTTTTTTGTAAGCATTCTTTTGAATACTCTGTACTGATCATCAGATCTGCAAATGAATATAAAAAAAAGGTCAGTAAGCAAACGGACTGTTATACTTTACCTGGAAATTCAACTGCTGAAAAGTATGATTTTACAGACCTGTGACTTTCCAGACGGGTTCAATATAAACCGACCTCGCCTATTAAACTGCAACAGTCAACAAACATCATAGTTAAGCACAGCATTCACGATCGACTTTTATAACGTAAAACCACAGAGCTGTATGCCAAGTAACACATCATTCCACTTCACATACATACCACTGTTCATCCTCCAAGAGACTTACGAACTTATCGACTCGATCACGTTTATTGGTCTGAAAGAAATTGACCCCAAGCACTTGTTTTTATACAACCAATCATGGAAAAGTGGAATTACTTTGTAAAATAAAATGGGGGAAAATATCACGACATACTTTCAAAAATACTTTCATCTAAATGATCACATTTTAGGTTTTCATCAGATCTAAGGCATAACAAGTAGCGCCACGGGAAGGCGGTGCTCTGCAGGTTTCCCTTTAATGGCTATTCTGACCATCCACGGAACCTAAAGGTCTTTCCCCCCATTGACTCAACATCGCACGATTAAATTTAGCCCAGACAATGCTGTACACATTTCACAGCGAGGTCTGCATCAGAGCCCAGTTGTTGTAATTAATGGCATCTTAAGTCGGAATGGCATCTTTGCTTTAAGGTGACTCGAACCGGTTTTATTGGGGGGGGGGGGGGGGGTACCATCCTACTTTGAAGCTCTCTGGTATCCCCACCTTTACTTTTATCGTAAGTCTAACACATAGAATGGATAACATATAGATCAATCTACAATATAACATAAAATTTTGGGCGATCGGAGTAAATGTCACGTGGTTGTAATGCCACGCCCCTTTGAGGTCTGAGTCGAAAATCTGCTGTTGCCGGCATTTTTTCGTGAAAATCTCTCGGCTACACATAGTGCGCATTAGTGCCTTGCGCTGAACAGAGTTTCACCAAAATCGCAAAGACCCAATTCGAGAAATTCAGCGGTTTCCAAATTTAAGTCCGATCGCCAAAAATTTTATGTTATATTGTAGATTGATCTATGTGTTATTCATTCTATGTGTTAGAGTTACGAGAAGAGTAAAGGTGGGGATACCAGAGAGCTTCAAAGTAGGATGGTACCCCCCCAAAAAAACTGGGTCGAGCCACCTTAAGGGCGGCCATCTTGGTTTCAAATCTACAGAGGGGGCGGGTATTGGGGTTTGCAGCGGTAAGGGGTGGGGGAGGGAAGCATCCCAGCTTTTATTGAAGGATCACACTGCATGGAAAACTAAAATTTTGAACTTAAAAGCTCTTACGAAAGGGCCTTCATTAAGATTTACTTACTTGGACCGCCATCTCTGCCATCATAAGGAGCTTTTTAATGCCGACAAACAACCTACAAAGGAAAGAGTATTAAAATAATAAACAAAAAGCTTTAACTAAAGAAAGGTAACAAATGCCTACCAGCCTAATTTCACTTGGGAGAGGAGCGAGAAGGGAGTCCGAAATCGCGTCAAATGAAGAAGAAAAATGTGCGCAAAATTCTACGTTCCATGTGACATACCTTCGTTGGCCAATGATGTCCTCAATTAGTTTGATTTCGCGTTCATCAAACAACTTCACCTCCTACAAAGTACATAGAGTTGACTTAGTTGTTTGCGTTTGTCTCAGCGAAATACGCCGTAGTCAAAGCAGTTCAAAGAACACCAGTATGAGTTTCTAACAGCTCCACGCCTCCAAAAACGTGCAAATCCAAATCAGAAAACAAAGGCAAAGCAAAACGAAAACAAAAGAAAACAAGCATTTGTTGATTGTGAACAGCAGATAAAAACATGCCAAACGCTGTGACAGAGGTTTCATTTGAATAGTCCCAAAACAGGATTTTGTCAGCAGTCTAAACAGTTAGAAGAATAAGGTGTTACGTTTCCATAGTTGTCTCTTGGAGCAGACGGATTAAAAAAGAAAAGCGAAAAGTATCAAAAACGAGAAAAGAAACGAAGACTAAAATAGTCTAAAAACTTTGCAAACTTAGAAGAGTTTCTGAGCTTCAAGCAGTTGTTTCAGTTAGTTATCCCAGAAAACACATCCTATTTTTTCTTAACAAGCGCTAGCCTTGACGAAATTTGCAGTCGTACTCATTTCACCACCTGCTACAAAGCGCACGTTTGCCGTTTGCTTTATATAATAGGGACTTTAAGATCCAACGACGTAGACGGCAACAAGAACGTCAAAAAAAACAATTGGTTTAATAAGCCCAAACAACAACTTCGCACGTGCATCACGCTTTTTTGTACATTTCTTTCCTGTTTTTGCATGACCACAACGTGAAAATGCCTAATTTTGCGTTTTATGGAGGACGTAAACAGGCAACGACGAAATTTTATTTCTCTTTCTGAGCTTCGATATGGTCCCTTAAAATTCAGCTTCAGGACGGTTCGCCTACTTTTGTCAAAGTAAGTGGGTAGGAATAATCGCTATAAAGACTGAAGGAACGCAAATTCACCTTTTAAGCGACGTTCTCGTCGCCGTCGCGTCGTTGGATCTTAAAGTCCCTAATGAGTCTTTAATCTTGATTTTAAAATAACTGACCTGTAGCACTTGTCTAAGATGTTCTACGACGGACAAACGCGGAACATGAATAACTGTGTTAAATGCCTGCACTATTCCCATGGGTTCAAGTACGTCACGGCAGCTAGTTGTACCAATAACGATCAACTTGCGACCCTATAAGGTTAAAAGAAAGCGTTAAAGTTCGAATACTTGATCCTATTTCAAACCAAAACATATGAATTTCCCTGCCCTATTTCAGACCTTAGAGTCACTTTACCCGCGAAAAAAAAAATTAAAAAAACAACAACAATTGCAGAATCTGGTTCCAGAGAGTACACAAACTTACCCTATTAGAGAGACCAAATAAACCTTCCCGCATTGCACATCAATGAGCAAACAAAAAGGAATGGAGCCAAGCCTTGAGTTGAAAATTTCATATCACTGTCTTTTTACATCTCGAGGTTCGAGTAAGTACAGTGATTTTGTTAGAAATAGTTTAGGTGAGTAATGAGATTCATCTTGTGAAAATCATGAGTCCCAGTTCAAAAAATAACGAGTTCTAAACTGAAAATGCTTGGGTATAATGTAACCAGGCAGTTACTGAATCTGAAGACAGACTCCAAAACTCTTTATCACAGTTCAATGAAATTAAAATGTAGTCCTTCTATTTAAACGACAAAAATGAGGGACTAAAATAAATATGCACCATTAAACGACAGCCACGTTAACAGCCACAGAAATCACACAAACAAGATTTTCGACAAAAAAAAAACATCTTCAGATCGATCGATCTTTGCGTCCTACGGGACGCATCCATTAAATTATTTTACGCCTTTGGGAATTCGTATGCATCAGGGACGCAGGACACAGAATCAACAAAATCACTGAGCTACCGTAAAATTCCGAAAATAAGCCCCTCCATGTATAAGCCCCTTCAAGTATAAGCCTCCCAAAACATGTAAAGCAAAAAACCATCCGTTAAATCACCCCTCCAAATATAAGCCCCTCGGGGACTTGTACTTGGAAAGTTGCCCTCAAATACATAGTGAAACAGAGCAAAAACGGTAAATTTACTTCCAACTATAAGGCTAGCCCAATCGGTTTTGAAACGCAAAATTCCCTCTGTAGATAAGCCACTCCGAATATATAGGCCCTTCCAAAAATAAGCCCCTCAAAAAGGGCCTTTGAAAAAAATAAGCCCCGGGGCTTATTTTCGGAATTTTACGGTACCTTTCTTTATAGGAACGTGAGAAAGGTCTATTTAAGTCCACTAGCAATTGAAAACCATACCCGTATCCATAGAGCTTATATTGGGGTGTGCACCTATCCCGGGTCATGAGCAGAGTGGTCCAAGGAGTAACCACGTGATTGAAAACTACAGTCTCAGTCAAAATTGTTAGGATACGGTTGTCTTCTTGCCCTCCCAATGTTGGTGTGCAAGAATTGGTGAATTAACTGCGATAAACAACATTGGGAGGACCAGTCGACGGGACAGAAGTGAAAAAACAGCGTTGAGTGGAAGTGTCCCAACTATTTTTGTCTGAGATAGGTAAAACATGACCAGTAATACGCCATTTCCGAATTCCAACGACCCTCCTTTTCAAAACGCGGCTAAGTACAAAATCTTCCTTTTGTAAACAGACTAAGTTTTATCTGCATGAGAATAGAAAATTATTTAGATATTAATGTTTTTGCACTCGGCCTCGCTATGAAACAGAGGCTTAGAGCAACTCGAAAAAGGCCTATCTGTGTCTTGATTATGAGTAATGAAAGTTTAGCTTTCGACTAGACACTAAATTGAGCTACTTTCAGGGATCCATTAAGTGCTAGTCAATCCAGAAAACCCGCTAGGGAAGAAAGCGTTTGGGTGGAAAATGCAACAGCGTAACCCATTCGAGAACCGGAAAATAGCGAGATCATTTCAGGTTTCTGGTTAACGGACCACCTACCCCTCCCATAAGTCACAATATTGCCCTAAGCGAGAAGTAAGTGCTAATGTTGACTTAGGGGAGGGGTAGGTGGTCAGTTAACCAGAAATCTCAAATGATCCCAATGGTTTCCAGTTACACATAATAGCAACTTAGATAATCCAATTAATCAGTTTGAATCGGAATCTCTTAAATAATCCTTCTCCAGGGTAAGTTTGACTTAAAGTTGACAAACCTTTCTAAGCTTCTTCTTTAGCAACACAAGCAACGCCTGTAGAACTGCGTTAGAAAATCTTGGTCCAATGGCCACATAATCTGAGAAAAAAAGTAAAGAAATAGAGAGTTAAATATGTGTGCGTGAGAGGCTGTTTCCACCCTGTGGGTATGTCGTGTTTTGCTCTCTTTATTTTTTTGTCATTAATAATTTATCTCTTTTATTTTTGTTCACACTAAAGTGGATAACAGAGAAAGAGCTAGAGCGAGTTATTGAAAACAAAGGAGACGAATTTCGTAGGAAGAAAAACAGCACATATGACAATCCCTCCATAAAAATTATGTGTAACTAGGAAGTTTGACGTTTTAGTCGTACAAAACAGCGTTGTAGTCGTGCAAAACAAAGGCAAAGGAAAGACAAAAAAGCGTGCTGCACGTGCAAATTTGTTTTTTGCTAATTAGAGGAAAAGTGTGCTGCACGTGCAATTTGTTTTTTGCTAATTAGATCTATTAGTCTTGAAGCCATTTTCATCGTCGTCCCCGTTTAGCATTACACGATTTCACTTTTTTTTGTTTACACGTATTATTAACCAGAGCTTCGCTTTTAACCCTGGCTAAATCTATATATTAATTATTTCATTTCGATTGTTTGTCTCTTTTCTTTTGCCGTTTTTGAGGGAAAAGGGGGAAGCTGGTTGGTGTCCCAGCTCATTTTACGTGGACAAATTTCTAAGACAAAAAGCAGACAGCCACAGTTTGAATTTTGCTTCATGATAATACAAAGTATCTATGACCTGGGCTAACTAAAACAAAATACAACATCTTTCTTCCATGAACGTAAACTGGCACTATTAACCATTCAACGGCCAATTTTCATTTCTCTCTTTTACTCTATTTATTTTATTTACTGATGTTTATTTATTTCGCGCCTTTTTCTGCATTGTTTGCAAATTGCTCTGACAAAATGTCGGACTCCTGCGTTTTAAAGAGTAAAGAGAAAACATGTTCCTACGACTTGGATTGACAACAAAAGGAGACCGTCTTAAAAGAGCGCCTTTAATAACAGCGCAAAAAGACAACATTTCCAGTCAAAGAAACATCTTTACTTAAATTCTCACAGAATACTGCTGTGGCCATACCTAGAAGACGCTCGATATCGTCAACAATGATACAGCTGAGTTCAGACTTGTCTGCATCGTCAAATATCTGTTCAAAAGCAAAGCAGAGCAACAATTTAACTCTTATTTATTTACTTTAAATTCCAGCATCTCACGTTAGTGATGACACCGGTTTCTTACGTCTCCTACCGGAGAGGAGACCAAGGCAACATTTTAACGTGGACATAAGAGCCACGTGAAAGTCAAGCCAATTACAGGGAAAAGGCATTACCTTCTTTCCTTGTTATTGGAGACTTAAAGATTACAGGAGAAGATTTAACCTAACGTTTGTTCGCGTATTCTCAAAAGCTAGACACTCCGGAAAGCTTCATTTTCGTTTTTTAATTCGTCAGAAAAGTTAAAGTTAACCCCTCTCCCGATCGCAAAATGATAAAACGTCTTAATTTAATAACTTGTTTCGATCATTCTCGCTAAAACATGTACTAGAATGAGGACGGCTATTGCATTTTCCCGCCAAAGACGCTGGTTCACGCGCGCACTACTTAGTATTGAGAATGAAAGGGTCTCTATTTTAACCCTTTTAAACCCTAAGATCGAAGTCTGAATTCTCATTTGTTGCCGCTATTCATTTCCTACAGACTGAAGTAGTCGGGAGAAGTTGATAAATATCAAGCAAATTCATCTTGACTGATCATGAGTCCGTAATTCTCGTGACCGCTCTCAGTTTTACAAAGCATTGATATTACGAGGAGAGATTTGTATGTAAGTTTTGATCTAGTTTAAGTTAATTTAATTCTTAAATACACGACCCCACAAGCTTTTATAGCTTTAAAAATCACCGTGTTTAAATGAATATTATGTATGTATATAAGTATGCTGATCACTCTTAGGGCTTAAAGGGTTAAGAACCTGAGGCCCGTTTCTCGAAAGTCCTGGTAACTTTTCGGGCCCGAAGTCAAATATTCAAATCGAAATACAAAGAATAAGAGCGCGGGTCCCAGCTAGCAGACTACTCCATTTTGTTTCACTAAGTGATGGTTTTATCATGCTAGATGCAAAACTATTGAACCTCGATCTTTAATGCAAACGGCGACAGCTTACCGGGCCCGTTAATTATCGGGACTTTCGAGAAACGGGCCCCTGGGCCGGGTTATTCGAAGCTGGGTTAAGGTAACCCAGGGTTCGTGCGAAATTTGACCTCAGATATGGGAGCTTAAAAAGCAAATTCAGTTAAATTCTCTTTGCCTACAATTTGATGATTGGGTACTCTAAAAAGAATAGAGAAAATTATCCGAGTGAGAGCTTTTCAGTAGAAGAAAACGAACCCCGGGTTAGCGCTAACCAGCTACCAGAGCACTGGTTCGGTTCCGAGAATCGAACCCGCGATCCTGCTGTGCAGATCCGGGCTCTACCAATTGAGCTAAAATACCACGGTTAAATAGAAGGCAATAAACTCACCTTTTTAATGGTTTGACATTTCGCACTCTCAATAAATCCAATCATGTTTTCCGGTGTGCACATCTTGATGAACGGGAAGTCTGACATGAGCGCCATCTGTACAGCCAGTGCTGTTTTGCCGCAGCCCACAGGGCCTAAAACCAACAAAAGACAGCACAATGAGACGTTTCGATATCTTGCCTTCTGTTAGGTTGTGAGCAAGCTCTCTTGACGATCTCCGGGGTCGACTTAGCCTGTGCCACAAACGAAACTTAACTCTGGTGAAGCCCGTCTGCGAAACAGCGCCGAAATCCTTTTTTGGGCCCCCACCTGCGTACCAGCATTTGAGTACGTGCCATAATTGGCCTCCTAAAAAGGCCATTCACGATTTTTTGCCTATCAGAATTAAAGGAAATTCAAAATGCATTTCCGGTAATTCGTTTAGTCCGTTTAGGGCCAACCAGAATTAAAGGAAATTCAAAACGCATTTCCGGTAATTCATTTAGTCCGTTTGGGGCCAATCAGAATTAAAGAAAATTCAAAACGCATTTCCGGTAATTCATTTAGTCCGTTTGGGGCCAATCAGAATTAAAGAAAATTCAAAACGCATTTCCGATAATTCATTTAGTCCGTTTGGGACCAATCAGAATTAAAGAAAATTCAAAACGCATTTCCGGTAATTCATTTAGTCCGTTCGAGGCCAATCAGAATTAAAGAAAATTCAAAACGCATTTCCGGTAATTCATTTAGTCCGTTTGCGTTTGGGCCCCAGAACAAGCATATCTGCATATCTCGCAGACGTTACTAACCAGGGTTAAATTACGTCGCGACGCAGGATAGGGTCGACTCGGCGAGCGGGCGTTGGTTGCCGTTCCCTTCACTGTCCACCCTTACCCTTAAATCCTGATGCAGATAAGATAGTGAGTTCAAATCCGCTTTACCCTTGAAATCAATGATTAAATGACAGATGATAGGCCTCCCTTCTTGAAGACAAATGATCCTCAAAATACATGTAAGCTCTGTCTGTAAGAACAAAATCCAACTTTGTCGCCCTGATTTTTGACAGTTATTGCTATCGTGTCTACTGCAATCATGATGATTGATTAAAATCCGAATTCAGGCTCTCGTTGCATGGGCTGGTAAGAGCAAAATCTGTCGGACAACCTCGTCTTGGTCCCCCTTGTCGCCATTTTCACCTCAGTCAATAAAAAAGCTGATACCAACCTTCAAGTAAAACTGTTATTGGTGAAGTAATGTCTTGTGCTCTTGTCTGCTGTAATAATAACCTGCCATCATCTAAAATCCTTTGTATTTCGTTTCCCCAGCGAACAATTCCTGAAAATCGAAGAACAGAACCGATTGAGCAGAAATCTAGCAACCCGAACTTCATCGCACTGATTAATGGAGTAAGAAAGCAGCCGACATTTCGCAACGATTTCTCCGCCAAATGACGTCGGCGTAACGACTGCAGAAATTCCATACTGCAGGGGTTTCAATAAAAATTGAAGTAGCCAGCAGGTTTGGATAGAGTAACCGACTGTATCAACACGGGGCCGTTAGTCCCCTTTTTTTAGGGGAGGGGGGAGGGGGTGGGTGTCAGCGTGCGTTCTGCCCCAGAAAATTTTGAAATTTCAAAGCCCTAAAATACGATTTTCAGCGTTCTGGAGACTAAAGTTGAGGACGAATGAGCGTCTTTTTCATTGAAGAAAATGTAGCTTTCAATTTATCAGACACAATCAATTCCTACAAGCAGTGAACAAATGATGAAAACTAAATTAAGAACTTATGCACGTAAACAAATTCTGCGTAAACCTATGAAGAAACTTGTGCAAAAAAATGACTGAAATATAGCGTTCACATGACCAAAGCGTAACGTAAAATCATTGGAACTTTAAGAAAACACATGATAATTACGTTTTCATTCAGTTTTTATGAAACATTTTTTGTTTCCAACGTTATTCAAACTAGTTGCTTCTTCTATCTAGAAAAAGTAGCCGACCTCTATGAGCAAAGTAGCCGATGAGTTTTGTCGGCCGTCGATGCTTATTGAAACCCCTGCATACTGATGACGAGTCATTACCTAGATCTGGGTAGTGCTGTAGAAGCAAATTTCTCTAGCGGCACGATCAAAATCAGAAGCACTACCCAGATCTGGATAGTGACACGTCATCAGTATGGAATTTCTGAACTCGTTTCTCTGACATCACTTCGCGGGGAAACCAGAGGTGACGTTGCCAAATGCTGTTTTCACAAGACCTGAGGCACTCCCAGGGCAGTTTGATCCATGTCTTCAGCAAGCTAAGTGATAAACCGGCCTGGCGGAATTGCTGCGACATTACCCTCCCTCATTAACTGCGTATGTAGCCCAGCTTAAGGGATATCTCCTGAAGAACAATGTCACATCGTAATGCTTACACATCCTTTAAATCGCGAATATTTTATCTTGTTTCATGATTTGATCAGTTAGCGACAAAATCACAATGCATAAGCAACCGATATAAAACATATCCTAAGATAAAAATATATAAATAAATAAATAAACAACGGCGCGTATAAAGGAAACAAAATCATTCTTTAGACTTCTGATGCAGGTACCACTGTAGGTAACAACCCACCTCTTCCCCCCTCCCCCCCCCCCCCCCCCCCCCACCACCACAAGGCACACCTTCACCACTCACCATTTGCAACATACAGGTCCAGATTGTCATCAGCAGGTCCAAACGCCTAAAGAAAAAGAAAGAGGAAACGGCTTGAAGGACCGAAGAACTTGGATTGTATGAAAGAGTGACGAATAGATTTGGATTGAGTGATTTTATATGGACACAAAATTGAGCTGAACATTTTCCTATGGTTTTTGTTTTGTTTTTTTGCAACTAGGGATACGAAAGTATGTAAAATGTAATATGTAAGTAAGCCATAAAAGTAAATATGACGAATGACGAATGGAATACGCACAAGTATAAAAAAATCATCATCACCATCACCATCATCATCATCAAAGTACAACTGTCTTTAAACAGAGCGAAATGACGCGCACTGTTCAATTATCCTTGCATGACTTGTTATGTTAAAAAGCCAATCATATCTGAGCATTTTCCTTTGCCTTTTGCAGGAAACAGAAAGCTTGCTTTACTTACCGGTTTGATGTCGTGCTCCAGGGCGTGATAGAAGTCCTCACGTCTTATCAAAATTTTTTCCACAGCTTCAGGATCAATTTCGAAATTGTTTTTAAGCTGATAAAACCAAAACAGAAAAAACTGAAATGCAGTCTACTCTATCTTAACGGACACCTCTGTAAAACGGACACTCAGAGTTGGTCCCTGCCTTTCTTTACTCCCTTTATTTGACTCTCTATAAGACGGACATCTCTCTAAGACTGACACATACTGCAGGTCCCCAAGGCGTTCTTCTCAGAAAGAGTTGACTTTACCGTGTTGTCTTTCGCATCGAACTTTTTTTTTTTTTACCCTTTCAGGCCCAAAGTGTACGTGGATATCTGGGGCTTAAAGAGTCAAAAAGGTAGAAGTTGGAATATTAAGACGGAATCCACCAGGAAATTGAGTAATTTTGATTTTCAGTGGACAAAAATCTTGTACCAGAATAATTTCAAGTATATCGCATTCTTTCTTACATTTTTCAAGGGCTAAAGATGTAATAAATCATCTGTAGTAACACCAAACAAAATTTCTCATAGGAGCCCGAGAAAATGAATGTCATATTTCACAGAATTACATCTTACACATGAAATTTTCAGAATTTTACCTGTGTAATCACAATTCTTGTGAAATTTGACATTCAGTTTTCTCGGACTTCCAAGAGAAATTTTCGTTGGTGTTACTACAGATGATTTATTACATCTTGAGCCCTTGAAAAATGTAAAAAAGAGTTCAATATTCTTTAAATTATTCTGGTACAAGGTTTTTGTCCACTGAAAATTAACATTACTCAATTTCCTGGTGGATTCCGTCTTAATCACATTTGTTACCATTGCCATGATACTTAAAGTCCAACACTATTCCCCAAAAGTACTTGATCGCATGTTACCCCACACGACTCTTAACATTCCTCGCTCGGTAAACTATATGAAGAATAGAAGCACGCTTTCAAACAAAAAGTTTCTAGGGCAGCTTGCTTGATTTATTTTTTTCTTGAATCAAATTCGTTCGGTGGTAGTCAGCAAATCACTGCACTCTCCTTTTACTGTACCTGGATAAAGCGATTCATGGCTGTGGACTGCGCTGCGCGAACAAGTCCTTCAATCTCAGCGCCGGTAAAGTTCTTAGTCTGCACAGCCAAATCAGCCAGGTCGACATCTGGTGCAAGGAGATTATTTTCTCTCATCTTAGCTGTGTGTATCTCCAGGATTTGAACTCGTCCAGCCTCATCTGGCAAGCCTGGTCAACAAACAGCGTTATAAATTAATCACGGCGAAACAACACCTCGCTCACTATAAAGAATATGCCCTGTCGATCCTCTATTTCAATAAGGAATTTTACACATTGGCTAGACAAACAAAAATGTGTGCAATCTCGTATTTTTCCAACAGCAATACATACTACTGCATAAAAACAGAGAGAAAACCTGTGCAACTTTTAAATAAATGATAGAACGCCCGCAAACAAACACAAACATTTTCATGTTCACTAACTATACTCCGCTTTTAGGCCTATAAAGAACTCATTATGCATTAAAATCAAGGATGAATTTTAGGTTTCTGGGAAACTGCCCACCTACCCCTCCCCTAGGCCAACATTATCACTTACTTCTCACTTAGGGCAAAATGTTGGCTTAGGGGAAGGGTAGATAGACAGTTTCCCAGAAACCTTAAACTGATCCAAAGTCAGTGTACGCAATAAAGAAGTACGCCTTCACGGACTCTTTTTGCGGCAGCTGGCATAATTCGTTAGCATACATAACGTATAGTATCAGTAGTATGCAATGCTGCATGCAAGGCGAATTTAATTTTCGCGTGATCTTACTGAGTTAACCATGACAAGAGAGCCAATAGAGAGGGGTAGTGAGAGGTCACGTTACCGTGGGTAGTACCGTGGGTAGCAAGATTGCTGGATCTCAACAACCTTTCTTGACAGAGACGGCCATTTGTATTGTTGAACGATGGAAGAAAAGTATGGGCTACCGTTTTGTTTCAAAGTGCAATCATGCACAAGAAAGTCATACAGTCATGTCAATTTTTTTTCCGCCATATTTGCAGGACCACTGTTTGTTGAGATGCGGAAATTTTGCTACCATGGCAACGTGACGTAACGGCTTCTTCTCTCTATTGTGTGTTTTCACATGACGTCATGGCGGCCATATTTGTGTCCCAAAACAATGAAACGGCGGCCATGTTTGTGTCCCAAACCAGTCCTGTGGGAGTTGAATAGTCTTTTCTTATGTATACGCTTTCTTTTGTTCCAAATAAATTTCCATAGATGCTGGCAACGTGAGTTAAAACACAGAATTAAAAGTTATGTTGAATCTAACCGATTTCAACTTGCACTTCCAGTCGACCAGGTCGAAGCAGAGCATCATCAATAAGATCCCTCCTGTTTGTCATACCTTGAAGTAAAAGCAAAACCGGATCATTTTACGTTTCTGTGAAACTGTCCACCTACCCCTCCCCTAAACCAACTTTAACACTTAGTTCTTACTGAGGGCAAAATGTTGACTTAGGGGAGGGGTAGGTGGGCAGTTTCCCAGAAACGTAAAATGATCCCAACCATCTTGTAAAGCACGGGCCACAACTTGAGTTTCAGGGCATTAAAATGGATTGGGCCAACAAATCCAGGTTTCAGCAAATTATGATTCACACAAACGGAATCGTCACCTCTTGACTTTCTTAAACACTTTCAAGACCTGGAAATGGATTCTCAAAATTGAAGGCTTTGCAAGGGTTCTTTTAGTCTCCTGGACAGCCATTTTTTTCTTTCTATAGTGGAGAGGAGCGTTGTGTAACGACACAATAGGGAGCTTAAAGGGACAGGTTCACGGTTCAGCGTATGCTTGTTAATCAAAATGCTATTTTTCTACCAGGACATGCTGTATCGCCTATGAAAGCAATATGATCATGTCGTAATGTTGTCAAAGAACCAATCTGCACACTCTCCTGGCAGTCACTTGATCAACTTAGGTGCAAATAGCTGTAAATTAATCAACCATGGAATAAAATAAATTCAACGTTGGTAGTGTTGGCACAATCCACCAATTTTTCTGCAATTCTAGCACTCCTCCATCCTACTTCAGGTTACTCTGAAATACACTTCCACTTTGAAATACATTCTGAGATCGCTGAGATATATGTGAGTGGGATTATTAACCGATAGAATTACTAATAAATTGGAAAAACGTAATGAGCATGCGCTGAACCGTGAGCCTGTCCCTTTAAGCAACGACGACGACGGGGACGGTAACGAGAACGGCAAAAAGCAATAGGTTCAGATTGGCAAAACAACAACTTTGCACCTGCATCACGCTTTTTTGTACACTTCTAAGCCGTCGTTGCACGACTACAACGTGAAAGTGCCTAATTTCACGTTTTTTTGAGGACGGGAACACAAGACGACAACTTTCTTTTTCTTTTCTTGCACATTGATAGAGTCCTTTAGAATTCACCTCCAAAAAAAGTTGCCAACATTTGACGAATTAAACGAGATAGAATAAGCGCGATAAAGTTTGAGGCAGCGCGAATTCACTGTTGAAATGACGTTTTTGTAGTCGTTGCCGTCTTAGATGCTTACGCTCCCAATTGGAGGCTGTGTGGGGAACTAGGCTTTTCAATACATACAAATCTTGCATTCAATTTTCCGCACTTCCTATTTTCTGGCCAGTAACTATGAGGAAATTCAAATGCTTAGAACTAATTATATTTTGGTAACGGAAAGTAACAATGGGACTTCCTGTTCTTGTTCTAAACTTTTAAAAGGCCTTGCCCGTACACATCCCATCCTAAAGTGGGTAGCAAGTTGTCCCGGAATCAGTAACCAAGAATCAGTAATTTCAATTATGCGAATCGTCGACTAATTCTTACCAATCAGAAGCACGTTGTTGAGTTGCTCCACACCATCGATCTAAAGAGACGTTAAATAATAAAGCTAAAGCATGTCCAACCAACACCAAATCAAACTAACTCGGTGAAACAGTTTTGAATCTACAGTAGAACCTCGATATACCGAAGGGCCAAGGCACTGGCAAAATTTATTCGCTATATCGAGTTTTTTTTTTCATATATTTTACTATATATTACTAGCGTAAAGAAAATCGTTGGTTCTACCGAGGACTTCGTTATACAGAGATTCGTTGTATCGAAGTTCCACTGTAGGGATTTGCAGAACACTTAGGCCCCGTCCACCTGTACGAATCCGGACATACAGGAATTAGCTTTCTGTCCACACGAAATCAGTAAATCTGTTCACCGAAACCACATCTTTTTGGACTTCTCTCCAATGTGGTTTAAGGGCCCTGTCCACACGACGCCGCGGGTAAAAAAGATACGCGGGTTCAAACCTTTCCGGTTTCGTGTGGACAAAAGTCAATGGTAATATGCACCACAATGTTCCGGTAGTTACACTAGTTGCACTAAACAATATGGTGAATAGGTCGAAGAATTTGCAAACATCATTGCCACCCGACCATGGTACAGTTAAGGCCTACACCAAAGAAAATAAATTCTTCAACGATTTTACCTTAGCCAGAAGTTGATTGACAACTGAGTCTTGAACGCCTGTGCCGCCACTCTACAAGGAAATTAAAAGAGAGGTAAGTTACCACCGTATAAGGCGCATAAACAACAGTGACAGAAACTTCTTAACACTAAAACTGCAAATGGTATAAAAATCACTCACAAAGTCGTGTACTTACATTATACATATATCTTGACTTGCACACCGCATCAAACTCGTCAAAGATGATGAGATGGAGGCCGCTGCTATCACCGAACTGAAAAATCAAAGGAGAGGATGAAAGCACTATGACCGAGAGAACAACAAGAATCATAGCCTGTTCCAGGCTCTCAGATAGTAGGGATGACGCGTAAGTGAAAGAAAGACACGCGAAAATATAAGCGCGTGATCTGGGAAAAGGTGGCGGTGGTTCAGAATGGCGGTGGCGGGAAAAAGGAAATCCGCCGACTTTCCTCTCCCCAGTTCCCTCCCGTTTTATTTTCGTGTCCGCGCTTTCTCAATATAAGGAGCTTAATCAACTACGACGACAACCACAACGACGACTTCAAAACAACAATAGGTTTAATGATCAAAACAACAGCTCTGCACGTGCGTCACGCTTTTTAGTACATTTCTTTGACGTCCACTGCACGACTACGACGTGAAACCTCCTAATTTGACGTTTTACGGAGGACGTGGACATACGACGACGAAATTTCCTTCCTCTTTTTTAACCTGAATAAAATCCTTAAGAATTCAACTCCAGGAAAAGTCGCCTGCATTTGACATATTGAGCGGGTCCAAATAGACGCGATTAAGTTTGAAAGAAAGCAAATTCATTGTTTTACATGTTTCCACTGCCGTCGTCGTTGTCCTTGCTTAAGGTTCCTAATTTCGCGGACACGACGCCTGGAACAGGCTACAAAAAAAAGAACATTTTCTTCATAAAATGTCGATACCAATGCTGTCATCGTTGTTAAGAGTGTAGATATCGATTTTTTTGTTATCTAGCTGGAATATTTTTTCCCTGACAGCACGCTCTCCCATTGGTTACTTCGTGGTCGCACGTCATCTAACAATAAAAAATGTTCCCCAACCCTGAGACTAAGAGTTTACAGTATACATTTTCCCGAAGCAAACAAACCTTTCTCTGCTCTTCTTCTGCTTCGGCAAATAACTTTCTAAAATGAAGAACGGTAAAAAAGGGTCAAATTTACGCATGAAGTACACATCATGATGTTCTAGTATTCACGATGATCACAAGTGAGGAGCAATGGAAGATAAAAGCTAACAAAAATTCTGGCATGGTGAATAAAAATATAAAGTTATTTATTATCAGCAGCATAGGGTACATGAAAAGAAGATTATTTAAAGCAAGAAGCTTCCTTCACGACAGAGCATATCCCATCTACGTACAAACGCCGTAAACCTTTTTTTAAATAAATCAGTAAAACAATTTATGAATACTCGTTGCTCGACCGACCTGATATTTGCTTCAGACTCTCCAACATATTTATTCAGCACCTCTGAAAAAAAAAAAACGTAAAGTTGTATTAGGATTTTCAAGAACAATGAACAGAACGAACATCAAATGGGTCAAAATAAATTCCAGGACTTATAAGGCATAGATGAATTACATTGTAAGATTACTACATAACATTAATACGGACATTGATATCTTTTGATAGCGTTTCCGACGAAATCGGTATTGCCCAAAAGTTTCGCTCTCGTTCCAACTTTCTCAACGAACTTGTGCGGAAACGCTTGCTACGTAAACACGAGCTAATATTCTGATTAAATTCAGTACCTGGTCCACTGATTATTTTGGGTTCTCTTGTGTTTAACATCTTTCCAATTTGTCGAGCCATCAATGTCTTACCAGTACCTGAAAAAAACAATACCTTAAACCTTTCACTCCTAGAACACGTTATGGAGAGACTTTTTTCACTCTAACTTGTAAATCTGTGGACAAAATCCCGTGCTACCTTCAAAATGAAATCTTTTTGCCAGAGCTTTTGCGTGGTACCATTTATTTCTTCTGATTTTATAAAAGGAAATGTGAACTTTCTAGCAAACGTTTTCTTTGGTCCAGTTCAAGGCCTAATTTCCCTAAAAGTGTTCTTTCCATAATGTTAATGTTGTTGTCATTGTTGCTGCTGCTTTTTTTTTGTTGTTCTTGTTGCTGTTTTTTGAGATAAAGTAGGTAGTAGCTATAAAACATCACGTTTTAGAGCGTCAAGTCAATCTTTTCACTGCAACATCCACCCTGGTTACACACATTAGGGCCATTTATACGAGGAAAAATAAGACGCGTCTTAAATAAGACGAGAACTTTCCGTATAAACGGCACATTTCGTCTAAAATAAGACGCGGCTTAGCGAAGACGCGTCTTATTAGATAAGACATGCTCGTATAAATGGTACAGTTCGCGTCTTATTTAAGACGCGTCTTACGTAAGACGCGTCTTATTTTTCCTCGTATAAATGGCCCTATTGTCTCTAGGGGATGAATTTTTTAAAATGTGGTGTGGCAGCACGCATGGTGAATATTCCATCATACCTGGAGGACCAAACAAAAGAATTCCTTTCACATGCCTCAGACCTATGAGATAATAAACACATTCAAAGTTACTTGTGTTAACTGGTCATTTGCATCAGAGCTGTGCTCACAGGTCCTTGTGATGTTCATTTATAATTAGAACTGATTACCATTCTAGTCAGTGGCTGAAAAAGTTCACTACACAATGACCAGGTTAGCATGTCACCAATCACTCATGGATAATACATGAAAATTCTGCACTGCTTTACAGGGTTAGGGTACCCTGGAAGACCAGAGATATTCACTTGAGATCAGTCAGCTTGTCCTAAATGTAAGGGAATCCAAGACAGTCTTGGATTAAGGATTCCACGTTGTAGATTCCAAAAACCAGGATTCTGGATTTCACAAACAAAAATTTCCCAGATTCCCTTTCGAGTCAGCCTTTACTGGTTTCAATGACATGTAGCTGGTCTTCAAAATTACAATCATTATTTCTCCCACAAAATCCTCAATATGCTTGTTGCGTTTGACTTCTTTTGAAACTTAGAGTAGCCAGCTGAATTTACTGTAGTACCCCACTTAAAATACTGGCTACAGGCTATTAATGATACATGTAGCCCTGCCTTTGGAGAGTACTACAAAAAACACACCCAGCTGTGAGCCTTCAAACTGATTGAAGAAAAAAATGGATATTGAGCACATAACAGACAAAACTGAAATGCTGCTATGCAACTAGTTTGAAGGAAAAAAATTAATATACCTAGCTTGTCGACAACTTCTGGTGGAAAGAGACGTGTTGCAAAAGCTCTTCTTATGATGTTAGAGAATTCCTGGTTAGAAGAGCATCAACAGAAATTGATGTTAAATTGCATTTTCAAAACTGGGTACAAAAAAATTTTGTTATGTTTTCATAACCAGGCCTGAGTTGTTCAAAAGGTGGAGAGTGCAGCTGCTATCCACTTAATAAAAACTCTGACTATCCAATATACATGTATACCACAATTGGTTTGCTAAATACAGCTGTAGTGCTTGATTTGATGGATAGCGCTATCCAGCTTTTGAATAGCTTGGGCTAGATATAAATGAAATGAAGACAAAGGAGTACATGTACAATTTTTGTGTACATGTAATTGCAGAAAGCAAAGAATAAAAAAGTTAGTCTTAGTCTTACAAAGGAGTAGGACACAAAAATGTTGAGGGGATGTCTGCAATGACAACGTTAGTTGCTCCTGGTGTAATGTCAAAATCTTGGTTCGTTTCAAAAGCATATAATGAGGCAGTTTTTCAGAAGTTTGTTGGAGCTCTTTCCTCCACACATCTTCAGGGTGATGGCCCCAGACTGTGAACACACACAGAAAATAATTTCATACTGCTCAGCAGTTTAATTACCTTGTCAAGACCTCCAATTCCCAGCTTTGTGAAATCCCAATCTCTGCTGATGATGGACTGTGTCGCAGCTTTTCTAAAATTTAAAGAACATAATAGTAATATTATGGCCAGCCTAACTGAACTGTAAGTTTAGGTGCTTATTAAACATTTGAACTGGCCAGCTTGACAGAATATTTTTCAAAAGAGAAATCCAGTGTAGCCTTTCTCAATAGTTTTTGCCAAAAACCTTTTACTGCCAATTATACTACAGTCGAACCTCTGCTATCAACCACCTCTTTACAAACAGCTACTTTTTTTCGTCCCAGTGAATAAAAATCCATACATTGGCTCTTGTTTAAAAGCTCTCAACAACTGCCACCTTTTAAAATTGGTCTAGACTGGTACATGATTGTACAGAAAGGGTGCTTTCCATTCAGTAAAAATTTTGTTTGAAATTTCAGAAATTCCATGTGCCAAATGGATCACCTACATTCTTGTTGTACAGACCCAACCCAAGCCACTGCGTATTTGTTTAGTGTACACAGTAATTGTCAGCAGGATACAGAAGAGCAGTACTGGGGACAACAGTTTTGTCAAATCGAAAGGGACGTTTTTGGTTTGACCTGCCAAAATAACCAGACTAGTCAAAGTGCACCACCTTCAAAGCTGACCTCAAATATTCTGGTCAGAATGAACTGAATGGTCTTTTCTGGCATTTTATTTCTATAAAACAAAATTTGCGGAATTTTATGGAAAGTGAAATATTAATAAGATGGAAAGTGACAAAAAACCGCAACTTGGCTCTTCACGTCCATTTTAGTGTATCAGCTAACATCTTTACATCTTAAGTTGCCATACAGGTATAATACTTTTGGAACATTTCAGGGAAGCTTTAGAACTCAATTACCCAGTAGAGAAGGGTACATGTACACTACACTGTACTCACCCTTTTGCAGTACCAGTGAGATTAAGCACTGATCCCTGAAAAAGAGAGACAATAACGTGATTCAATTGAGAAGGAAAGGCTGCTTCCCAGTTTGCTAGGTCTACAGTAATGCAAACGTTTCTCACCACCATAAAAAAAAAAACAAAAATTACAGTAACAACCAACAGTCAGAACATCATGTAAGATTTTGTGCATTGCCAACTGTGAATTGTTGTAAGTGTTTACCTCTGCCCGTTCAAACAGAACCTGGGTATTTCTTGTTATCATTCCCATGGAAACCTACAGGAAAATAAGGAATCAAACAACAAAATGCTGAGATGATAAGGAGGGAAAGAAAAGCACCAAAACAAAGTGATAATTGTCAAAATGCAACAGCACAACAACAGCAGTGAGAGTAAAACTGCTGGGACACATAACTGCGTAGGAAAGTTATTAACCAAGTTAATTTATAACATTGCAATTTAATGTAAAGTGCACTCTGATTGGTCAATTACCTAATTATTTTACTATTTGGCCAAAAGGTAAATAGGTGATGAAAGCTAGTGGATGCACAGAGCTGTATGTATGTATTTACCTGCTGTGTGAAAGTACATTTATAACTCAATGGTACAAGCTGAGGGGTTTACCATCTGTTAATCACATTAAACCCCATTTAACTCATTAAGAGATAAGAAGCAACAGTTTACATTTGTTCCTTGAGAGGGTTTTGCTTTTGCACCACCAAGAAGGCTCACATCAATAACTAGATAGAAAGAAACAAAATAAAAGTATAAAGTGTTGCTAAATTGTTCTACTCATCTTTTTTTTTCACCTTCATGTAAATGAAAGTAATATAAAGTTTTCAGCTTTATGATGTGGACCACTTCTACTAATTAATGGAATCATTAAAATTTTCAAAGAAACAAAAGCAACAGAGTGAAATCTACTCAATCTAATTATGTACAGCCTTCAGGCAGTGTTTTAGAACATGACAAAAACATACAAATTCGTATCAGAAAAGTATCATTAATAGATATACATGAACACCTGTAGCTAAATTCAAATTCATAAAAAAAAAAGCAAACAAACATGTAGGTTTTAACCTTATATTAAAACAACATTTTCATTCTTCCATGCATATTTATTGACGATCACGTCACTTAATGTTTTCCATTACCGATAATTTATAATCCATGATTTGCACAAAGCTAATAAATTTACAATCTACCGTTTATGTATTTAATACTAGTTTATTGAGTGACTAACCTTCCATGCTCTTTACTACGAACACAAGATACTTCTTGTCTTGGAAAGAAAACACAGCCTACCCAAAAATAATTAAATAAAAGAACATTTGTGAGGTAAGTATAAATCTCAGAGTAGTGCAGCCCTTTGCATGCAACTGAGGATAGATCACATACAACATAGATCAGGACTCTGCCAACTCGTGCTTGAAGACAAACTATTATTCCTCACACCAGGCAGAAACATTTGAGCAATAACTGCCTTAAATGACAAATTATTGGAAAATAAACATAAAATATTTTTAGCTTGAACCAACAGGAGACTCAAAAACCTAGATGATTGACTGTGCTTTCACCCAAATCTTCAAGTTTAGAAAGCCGTAAGGATATTCAGAACTTTCTGGAATGCCGCTTTAGTTACTTTTGAATGTGATAGGGTGTGAGAATGTGAAAAAAATCTACATGTGATGCTCTTATTTCAGAAAAAAGTTGCCAGCGCTGCAACTGTACCTGTTGCCCCACAGAAAAGGCTTGGTCCAGAAACTGATGCGTGAAATCTTCTGCCATCTTGTTTGTGTCATACGCATCATTGTTGCCCCTAAGATAGGATGATACACAGTGTAATGGTAATTTATACAACACAAAGATAGGGAATCCAAAATGAAAAATGTAGTTTGCTTAATTCCTTACAGTACCTGAAGCTAAGTATGATGAGCTGGATAAACATTACATCCTAAAAACCCACGCCTAAAATTTGCCATTAATAACGCACTGAGACTTCCAAGATAAAAAAATTACCGATTCCTTAAGAGCAAAGCATTTTATAATGAGTCCTGTTAATGAACTGCTTGACTTACTGAAAAATCTCTTCTTGACATACCTTGCTTTCTGCAGGAAGTCTGCTTCAACTGTCACATTTGACAAGAATGATCCCTCTCCAAACCTAAAGGGAATAACTACAATGCAACACAAAAAGTACACAATGTTAACTAGTGAATTTAAAGAGTGGAGAAGAATCTTGACACCTCAAGCTTTTTATCAACTTCTGAAGACAACATTTAGTTTTTTTTCAATTTATCAAATGTGCAAATTTGCTAGTTTGAAAAGACATTCGACCATGGCTAAACTGGAATTGTCTATCCTTATCGGTCAAATTAAAAAGATACATATTTAAAATATAAAAGAAACATGCAAAATCTTTAGGTTATCTGTTAATTCCCCAAATAAACTAACCATCCACAGCACTGTTCAGCTGCACACCAGCCCATTTTCTCTGAAACAGAAAATCATACAATTTTTTTCTATTTAATGTATTAATTACTATTATTAATTATTATTATTACTCAGGGTGCAAAGAAAATCATTTTTACAACCTGCCATTTAAGCAAGCTGAAGCTAGCATTTACTAGCCCTAGCATCAGTTCAACTAGCCCCAGCATCATTTCAACTAGGCCCAAAAGCTTTTTGACGAGCAGAATTGATTCCACAGTTCTTCTGTTATTCGAATTCCTCAAAAAAACATCGCTTGCCTGTCGGGCAAGTAAAGAACAGAGTTCAATAGCCCGATAGCAAAATCCACTAGCCCCAGGCTACCGGACACCATTAAATTCGCAAATCTGATAGGCTATCAACTGTCCTGATTTCAGCACTGACAGAACAGTGTAATAAGGCAGTACATGTCATGCCTATGTTATTGGACAGTATACGCCATAGCACGTGCACTTTAATGGCTTTTTAACCTGCTAGCAAGAAAACTCTTGAAATTTCTTGTGTTTTTTATTTTCAAGAGGGCTAAAACATCACAAATTTTTTTATAGTTATGATTAATTGATAACAGAATTTCATATCGTCCAATTCAGTCTGTATATAATCATACTCGTGATCAAACAAATCGGACTCCTGCCATCGTCTGATTTTGTTAACCACTCAGTCCTATTACCATTATTTATTATTTTTATTTTACTTTTTTATTTCATTCTGATTAATTCAGATTTCCTTCAAGTTAGATGTCTTTAATTACAATTTATAAGCTTCATATACATCCCCAATCTGAGCAAAATTTTATAGGGAAAGACACATGTATGATATATCTGTCAGTTCTCTAGTATTAATTTTTTTGTGAGCAAATGAATCCCTATTGCTATTGTGTAGGCTACATTCCCATTCTGAGATGGCACACTGAAATCTTTATGGCACTGTCCCTTTTCCACAAAATACAGTAAAATTCACCCCTCCATGTACAAGCCCCTCCAAATATAAGCCCCCCAAACCGGTAATGCAAAAAACCCTTCGTTAAATCGCCCCTCTAAATATAAGCCCCTGGGGACTTATACTTGGAAAATTGCCCTCAAATACAAAGTAAAACAAAGCAAAAACGGTAAATTTACTTTAAACTATAAGGCTAGTCCAATCGATTTTGAAACGCAAATTTCCCTCTGTAGATAAGCCCCTCCAAATATAAGCCCCTCAAAAAATAAGCCCCTCAAAAAGGACCTTTGAAAAATATAAGCCCCTGGGCTTATTTTCGGAATTTTACGGTAAACATGTGCGCTGTACTGGAATTTAAAGTACATGTACAGCACCGTCTTTTTTTTGTTTTGTTTTGTAGCACATTCATACACTGATCATGCCCCACTGATGAAGGGATGTCAATCTGTTACCTGCACTAGGCTAAACCCAACTGATCCTGGCGACATATCTTCAGATACTTTGATTGTAAAGACATAACCCTGTGGCGCATTAGTGCGAACTTCAACATGCCTGCAAAAAAAGGTAAGCAGACAAATACAGCACTTTGGTCAGGTAAGAAACTTTACTTTCTACAATCCAGTAGTTCAGCTAGCATACAGTACTAAAGGGGAAATACTTCTGCACAGACAACGTCTCATCAAGTTTTCCCATGCTCTATTACTATTGACTTAACTCTACTGATCTGGTGTAGCTTACAAACCATGAGGCATATTATCATGAATTTTGTGTTGTTTTGTTTTTTGCTCGTGTTTTTTATGTAGGCTAGCAGGCAATAATTAGTAAACTATCGCTCCTAAACTCCTGTTTTGAAACAGAATATCAATGTCATTAACGTTTCCCAAAAAATCCAGGGGAGCCAATCACATTTAATTACCCTCTGTAATCAAAGAAACTGGATGTACTGACTCAAGTTTTTAAGCCGTAACTGAAAGCAATGAGTCGTTAAAAAATGAATCAGAATCGAAAATAAGCATCCGCCTTGAAATTAAGGAGTTTTGTACGTCTGTTACAAAATTAATCGCATTGCGTTACTAATCTACAATACCGTCCTTGCTTATGAAAGTACAAATACAGAAGCTCTGGGGTATAAAAGAATATACCCAGCTCTGAACCTGAAGCGAAGAAAATCGTACGAAATTTTTCCTAAAAAATTGCTGAGGTTGCATTTCACCATTTTCACTTCGAGGAATCGAATTTTAGTTCCCTCTAGATTACCACTTATCGCAAAGTAGCCATCCTATATAAATTTGGTAGAAATAAAAACAGAAATCATAATTCCCAGATTGTCTTCAATAATTACAAGCATTGCAACGTATCTTAAACCATATTCAATTACGATTTGAATGGTAAAGTTCTAGACACGTCACATCAACATCAGCTTACATGAGGTTCAAAAAACTTACTTCACTCTCTCGGGGCTAAAATCGTTCTCATTGACAATTAAACAGTTCGTCAAAGACAATGCATCTGACGGGCACTTGGCTACTTTCATCTGTACCATAGTGGAGTTTGTTCAGAAGTTAAAATGCCCTCAATTTTACCAATTTTAACGAAACCGGAAGGCCGCCATTTTGTCGAAATACACAACCCACTCGAACCCAGGCTGTCGGAGAGGTTATGATATCCCGGCATCCCTCCTGCGCCTTATCCTGCACCAGGCAAACACCGTCCAGGGCTCGTAAAGGTGGCTCTATACAGTTTATCATTGTCAATCTGGTCAAATCCGACACGTGATCACCTGTCAGGAATGTGACAAGTAATGAAAGAGCGCATGCTCGAAATAAATCCTCAAAATTACGGCCGTTTTTCGACGTTAAGATGTGAGTATAACCGCGTTTTAGGAAAAAACTTCACGTCTCTATCAAATTTGTTGTTCAACACGTCGAAAAACGTCCGTGATTTGGAGGATTTTTTTCAAGCATGTGCTCTTTCATCGCCTGTCACACTCCTGACAGGCGATCACGGGTGCAAATCGGATTTGACCAGATCTCGCCTTCGGCTTCGTCAACAAGAGATCTGGGTACGAGATTAACGGAAAAGAAATGTACAGAACGGACTGCTTTTTCTTACTGGGAATTATTTTTTGTGATTTTCAGAAAGTTCCGGAAAAATCATTGATAATGTTTTTGCTTTTATTGAGTACGTGCAATGAAAATACATACATCATTTTTAAACAATAATACTACGATTTGCTTACCCTATGTAAAACCATTAAAACATTAATCGAATGTTAGTAGCATTCGATTATAATAACCTCTACGGTGAGTGATTGTGCTGATGATCGATCGGAAGTGAATACAAGTAACTACTCAAGACCAGGGGTAAATAGTGCAGATCGATCAATTTTATTTCAATTTTTTATGGCAATTCAAATTTTTATATCATGTGTTGTAAAACTAGATTTCGTCTACTTTACGCATGCAATGTGCGGAACTTAATCGATTTTTAGCTGTTCACGATCATGGTAACATTCAAGTTCAGTTGTATCAAGTAGATGTATCTTGAAAACCTTTATCTCAGATCATAGTTAGTTAGTTTTTCTTAATATAAAGACCTTAATTTTTCTAGTTTCTCAGCCTGACGATGTCTGATAGCGCGTAGCTAGCATTTTTTAATGTTGTCTTACTGAACACACGACTGTTCTAAGAGCTAAGAGTTGTTTTCCAAAGTTTGAAAGTTTCCAGTTGTTTCCCTATCTACCAATACATGATTGCTTAAACTTTCTCTTTGCTTCCCTTAGCTAAGTCGATTTGAAGATCTCCTTTGCTTTCAAATGTTTCACAACTTTGAGAAGCTATTTCACACATTGACTGACTTTTGATTGTAGTGTCTCTTACTCTGATCGTCTGATCTAAGTTGGACGCAATTAAATCTTCACTAAGAATTCTTTCCTTGTTTGTCGTAAATGAATTAGTGCCTGTCGGTACGATATCTTTTAACAGCATATTGTGAGAAACAGACTCTTTATCTAACAATGAAGAGTTTGAAACAGTTTCCTTGTTTACCAACATTTGAGTGCTAGGAAAAATTTCTTCTTCTACCGAAACCGCTCCAAAGCTTGAATTTCTTTCCTCCGTCTCCAGAAGTTGAGAGGATAAATTGTCTTGTTCGCCCTCTTTTTTAAATTCCTCATTTCTCTTTTTCTTCCTTTGTCTCCTACGGTAAACAAGAAATGATCAGTTAAAAGATTAGACTGCACGGGACGAGAATCTTGCGCGAAGCACGCGTGTCTAATCCTTTCTATCCTTCACAAATAAAATACTCCTGTTCCTGTAAGCATGGGCTGTTTTACTGCCCACAAGAAGATTCAAAGGATCAAAGTAAACATAGCGGACATTTTAATCTGAGCTTCTAACAACAATACAACGAAATAACGTGATTTCTGATAGGAGGTTGGGTACCAGAATTAATCCCATCTTGTGGTAGCTCTCTCTTAGTTCCGACAAAGGCTCGATGGAACATTCATCGACATTTGCACATCAGTCTCCCATACTCTACTCTTGATGCCCTCAAATTCTTGTTGGACGACTGTCATACTTAGGAGCAATTAAAAACAAAAGTAATGCAAAAATTTTGGGTGGTAAACAAGGTGTCAATTATAGGAGGAGATGTCCAAATGGATTTACGCGGATCAAGTGATTGCAGTCGCGAAAGCTAGCCAACTGAATATCCTTCATGCCAAGCACCTGAGCGGATTGTCCCGAAACAAAAAGCGCCTTTAAGCCGCGCTGCGGGAGAGAAGAAAGCGTAGAACTTCTAAAAGCAACCTTTAGCTGCAAATTTGGCGAGCTTCAACTCACATCGCGGGAGCAAAACCGTGATTGTTTTCTTCCAAGACAAAGACGAAAAGTCTTATTTGGTGCCAGGAAAATGAAAAGTCCCTGTTCGTGTGGTCAATTGAAGTAAATCAAATTCAGTGTTAAATATATAATCCCTTATTAAAAAATATTTAAGGACGGAAAACAGCCCGTGTCTTCTTACCAATAAAGAAATATTCCCAAAAGGTTGAGCGTCGCAATTAGTGATCCCATGATTGCCTTCTCTTTAGATCCAGAGTCTGTAATGTGCACGGCCTTGCGAATGACCGTTACAGGCTTGTGTCGAGGGATGGAAATTTCTTTCACAGCGTGTTGCTTTACGACTTGAAATGTGATGATTGGCTCATTCTTGGACGATGAGTCCATTCCTGAAACTTCTAAAGCAATCAAACAAATACTAATCTTATTTGAAATTCTCTCTGCCTGGAGTACGCATTTGTACTGTACGCTCTCTAATTGTAAAGTATCTTCACTACGAATTTTCTATGTGATAATTCCGCACAAAACTACTCCCTTAACATCGCTGAATCCTCTCAGAATGTAGAACGTGAATGTGGCATATATATCAACCTAGTATGGTCTTGTTGGGTAACTTCATGCAAAGCCAGTCTCAGTGCTCATTCTACTCGTCTTATGCAATGCATTTTGAACCTCTTCCCCAAGGATTTTAAAATGAAAAAATGTGAGTGCCTTTTCCCTTTTTCAAAACAAAAAGATCCTGGGATATGCGGAGTAGATGCATCTTTAAGGCCTGGGTTAAAGGTGTGTTCAAAGTATATGAATGATTAGCAATCTCTCTCGCTAGGAGACCCAGGACAAAATGAATTTTTCCCCAAAGGTAGGTTTTCTTGCGACTTCACGTTTAATTATTGTCACGTGGCACCTCACGTGACCAAAAATTGAAAATGAAGGAAATTGGCGAATTGGTGGCGAATTTACTTTGTTTAAATGGGTACTCAAATTGCATTTCTGAAAGAGGATAAACGTACCTAACTTTCTACGTTTGGAATGAATGTACATGAAATTTAAAATTTAAATTTTAAATGATTCAAGATTGAAATGGTGTTTTCCCTCATAATTATTTATTGAAGTGCAAAGGACGGTCACTCCAAGCCTCAAGTGTTAGAAATATTTAATATGAATTAGAGAAATGCTATCGCTCGATTTTTTGTTTGTAAACCGGCCACCAATTGGTCAATAATTTATGATTTTTAGCACACAATATTCATACTTAAAAATGTTAAGGACGATGAGTTCCTTATTTGTGCCAAATTCTGATTTAGCGTCATCATCTATACCGAAGTTATAGCCAATAAATCATTTTCCAAAAGTAAACCCTAAGTCACAGGCCTTAAACTGCTTGAGATCTTATACTGCCTATGTCTTCGGTAATTATTTTATATGTAATACATGTATGTTTCTCACAACATAAGCTACAATTTCATAGTTGTTGAGAATCAAAAAGGTAAGGTAAACCAGAAAAAGGCCCAAAAGGTCGGAGCTTATCCCGGTTTCCCTAGCATGAAGCATGCCTAGGAGTATTGCTACTCCCCCCTGGACAAGTCCATCGCAGGTTTACCCTCAAGCAGTATGTCGCTGGTACCCATTTATACACCTGGGTGAAGTAAACAACAAAGTGGAGTAACGTTTATTGTCTAAGGGACTAAGCGACGGGCGAGGCTGGAAACCCGAACCTCTAGATCTAGAGTTCGAGGTGTTAACTGCTCTGCCACACATTCCTGAAAGGGTATACTAAATGATAAGCTAAATTGGCAATATCGCGTTCTTCACGATAATCAGGGATTATTCGATTCATTATATGTGAAATACGCTATAATAATTCCTACCTGAGCAACTTTTGCCTGAAAAACCGGGTTGACAAGTACAATTAAAACTGCCAGGTGTGTTTTGACAGATGCTGTTATCTGGGCACGGCTTCATCTGACATTCATCAATATCTGAGAAATGAACAACGTTCAATGAATGAAGCCTTTAAAAAGCTTAGTAGGCCACAGTATGTTCGACATGAACCCTCGACCTGTCCATAGTGATATTTAAAATTTATTGAGCCTTAGACATATGAGAGTGAAGCATTAAATGTTGCTTTTTGATCACCTAGTATGTTAAAAAGCGCACTATAAATGAATAAATTTATTATTATTATTGAAGGTATGATAGTTTACGTAACTCGATGACGTCATCTGATATGGAAATCACGTTATCATATCATGAATCCGCCATTTTGAATTCTCTCGAGTTAGGAAGGTACTAGAATTGGGGCAAAATAGATGATAGATAATGCCTTGAATATGCAATTTTCTCCATATAAAGAGAACTTTAAATTTCACGAGGTGTGGCAATAAAAACAACGATTGCATCTTGTCACATATGGTGTCATATCGGCTAACCACAGCAAACAATTGCATCGAGTTGGATTAGATCATCAATCCAATATTTCGCTTGATCCCCTGAAGCTTGGTAAGTGAACCGGACTCGGTGCATCGCAGAGGAAGCACTGGTAAACTCCTGTTTATGTACACGGAATACTTACCGACATCGCATTGTTTGCCCCTATAGCCCTTCCGGCAATGACACGAGTAGCTTCCAAGTGTGTTAACACAAATAGCCCACCATCTGCACGGAGAGAACGTTGCACCGCATTCGTCAATGTCTGCAACAAGAACAACGGTTTGGTAGAGTATAGGCTAGGGATTGTGTCGAGCTTAATAGACTTTTTTAGCGTGTATGTAATGTTTTCCCATTTAAGACCATAACTGTTTCTTTCAAATATCGTCCTTTGACGTGTATTTACTCGGAAATTGAATGCATGATTTATGAAAAGACAAAAGGCAAATTCCCCGGGGAACATCACGTGGTTTAAATTGGGAAAACAAAAGCTAAAAAGGTCTATACTCGAGTAATGACGTCTTGCTGTCAACGCCGTCAATTAATACAGAGGTGCAATGCAGTGAATGAGGGTGGTGGCAGATGACAAACAAATTTTTATGAAGAGCAAGTGACGGCAAAGGAATATTAAAAACAACAACGTAACCTGAAACAGAGCGAGCTGCAAGCCATAAACCTTATGACTGTTGCCAATGTAACATGTACACATAAGTATACAGTCCGCGATATTTTTTATTTTGTGTTTTTGTTTTGTTTTGTTTCCTTTTAGTTTGTTTTCAGTTTAACATATCCAAGCAAACGAGTTATTCCTATTTCTTACGTATCCAGAATCAATTAATGATATCTTGGTATTTTTCTTTCCTCTTTATATCAGGCAGTAGTTCTAGAACAATTTGAAAGGAGACAAAGATTCGCACATTTTTTTTTCATCGGTGCATGCGCAAATACCAGTCTCTCCCTTACCAACACATCCGCGCCCGCGAACTTTTTTCCAACCCTTTCTACAAAGGCATTTGTATTCTCCCGGCCAGACCATTCCCGACAGCACCCGCGGAACGCAGTATTCACTTGGCAAACACTCCGTTTTGAAAAACTTGCAAGCATCGTGAGCCCCTAAAAATCAAACGAAAAATAGTATATGGCATATCAGAGTGGAAACTCTTCGCTCGCTTTCTAAGGGTGCGTTCGATTGGGAAATCTGGATTTAGATTTTAAAATCCGGATTTCGGATTTACAATCGAACGCGAAATCCGAAAACGGATTTCAACGCTGAAATATTTATTTTTTGGATTTTCCTTTTTACCGTTGGATTGGGAAATCCGAAAAAGGATTTGAAAAACTGTCCTCTGGAACAGTGGTCTTGCATGCACATAATCAGTAAAAAGAAGACCGCTGTTCACGAGAACAGTTTTGCAAATCCCGTTTTTCGGATTTCCCAATCGAACGACAGAAAGGGAAATCCAAAAAATCCGGAATTGGATTTCTTAATTGAAATCCACCCCGAGGACGGATTTCTCGGAGGTAAAATCCGTTTTCGGATTTCGCGTTCGATTGGGAAATCCAGATTTAGATTTTGAAAATCTAAATCCGGATTTCTCAATCGAACGCACCCTAAGTATACAGCATTTATATTGACAGATTTTGTTCATTTTTTTTCTTTATTTTTCCTTTACATCGCTGATTTCGAATAGTAACTTTTGGTAAAACAGCAAAAGCAATAAAAGCGTCCACTCAAGGAAAAGTAGGGTTAAGCCGCAATTCCAGTTGACTGAAACAAATTCAAACACAAGGGACCATCTGTGAACATCTGCACCTTCTTAATTAATTTCCTAAGGTTTTCTCATTTTATGGCAGTTTTTTCGCGCAAGGTAAACATTATTGTTGCCGAGCAATTAAAAAGAAGTACTCTTAATAAAACTTCGTTTTAAAAGGAACACCTTTCCTTGTTGTACAAACACTTAGAGGGGGTCGGCCAAATTTTATCTGTATGTTTATAAAGAAAGCTCCTTTTGGGTGCAACTTTCGATAACTGCATACGATCATTTGAATCCCAACATTTCGCCATCAAGTTCATCTTTTTTCTTCAAATGGTTTCAATGTTTTCTTCAATCATAATTTACACCACTATTCCAATCTACCTTTACAATGTTTTGGGAAATCTAATGGTCATAGTCATTATTCAGAAAAACAAGAGGCTACGGGAATGTCCGAACACCTTTCTTTTACAAGCTCTTTCAAGCGCCGATCTGTGCTTTTCAGTCGAGGTTTTGACCAGCTTCGTTCTCCTTTCAAAAGACGCCTCTAATGCGACTGCCGATTTTACTTTCGACGCATTGAGCTCAATTTATATTCTTGCAACCTTATCAATGGAAAGGTACTATGCGATTCTCAAACCATTTGTGCACATGAGAAAAGTGACGAAAACTTTCATACGTAAATTAGTGTGCGCAATATTTTTTGTGGCAGCTGTTTTAAGTGCACCGGGTTATTACATTACCTTTGAGAGATATTCAAGTGTTGCCAAAGAAAGAGCAAACAGGATAACAAGAGCCTCACGTACAACCACTTGGTTCGAAACTTTTAACACGACGTATTCAATTGTTCTTTTCATATTTGGCTTCATTTTGCCGACTGCGTCTATGGTTTTCTCTTATTCACGAGTTATTTGCTATGCTTGGTCTAAAGCGGAACCGAACGTAAATGTTGCGCTTTTGAAAGCCCGGAAAAAGTTGACGAGCCTTTTTATTCTTGTAACTGTTGTATTCTTCGTTACTTGGTCTCCTGCTTTTGTGCGGATGATTGTGACAGGATATCATGCAGACGACCAAAAAACCTTGAAATTCGAGTTGCTGTCGATGTTGATCGCGCTCGTTGGCTCAGCGGCGAATCCTTTGATTTATACCATGCGCTGCCCGAAGTTTCGCCAAGAAGTTGTTAAGCTATTTAAATGCAGTCGATGTAAGCGGAAATTACCACCTCAGCTGCACTGAGTAGCTGTAGATGGGGCAAACAGGAGTTTTCTGAACTTAGTATAACAATTACACTGAGCCTGCCGTAACTATATCGTGTTGTTTGATAGCCTTTACACAAATAGAAAAGGGAGAATCAGTCCTTTCATTTCAAACGTAATACCAGAGAGCCTCAGTATCAGTGAGTATCAGGCGTTTATGGGGATAGGGGCCGTGGTGTGGGGGGAAGGGGGGTGGGGAGGAGAAGAGAGAAACGACAACGGGAGATTAATTATATATCAAGCGGCTGTTTTTAATGTATACTAATCATTTGACAGTCGTCGTATTTCACTCGCTCTTTGAAAGACATATATTTATATCGGCCCAAACCTTTTTTTAAAAAAAAGCTCCTTAAGGGATTGAGGCTCTAGTTGACTGGCTAAAACTGAATCAATGTGTGGGAGGGTGGAAGGCTTCCATAAAAGCGTCACTTTGTGTTAGGCGTTTCTCTCCCTTCGCTTTTTCCCCTTTTCGCTTCTCTCTTTCCCTTTGCTCCCTTGAAACGCCTGATACTCAGGCTACTCTTGACAAACCCCTAAGGAAGGCCAAATTAAAAGCAAAAATATAAACATATTCTGATTATCATTTTGTAAAATATAGAGTGTTTTCACTCACGTGGCCTGCATCTACGCAAATTTATTGAAACAAAAGAAAGCGTTTGCATAAGAAAAGAGTTCAACTCCCAGAGGATTGGTTTGGGATACCAACATGGCCGCCGTTTCATTGTTTTGGGACACCAATATGGCCGCCGTGACGTCATGTGAAAACGCTCTATAGGGTAAACGGAAATACCGCGACATTGTGGAGGGTTTCAGCTTGTCCGTATCCACGACGACCCAGATACTTCGATCCAGTAATATTTTCCTTTTTTTGTACATACATGTATAATGTGTAATTACCTTCCAGATATACCTGACCAGCATAAAAGCTTTGCTCTACTTGATTCACACCGAAAGATGCAAAAAACGTTTTAGCTCTAAATTTCAGTATAGTGCCATGGCCATTTTGAGTGTATCTTCTGACCAGTCCTTGCCAAAGTTCGCCCTTGTTTGCCTTTGAAAACTGCGCAAGGATGATTGAGTTTAAGCCAAATCCCCAGCCAGAGTTTATATTGGGCCTCTGTTCGCAATAAACGTGGGTCTTTATGAGTGGAAAAGGAATCACGTAAAAGTCGTGAATGTCTTTTTTTTCGTCGGGCGAGAAACACAGTCCATGGGGGGTCCAGCCACACATCCAGCCGCGAGACCACGACAAGTTTGCTGTTTTGCCCAATGGATTCGCATCATGTAGAACTATTGCTCTTCTGTTTCCTTTCCCTAGATAAAAAAAAAAATAAATGCAATCGAAACTCTCCACAACAACCACCTTGGGGACAGACGAAAGGGGCCGTTGTAGAAAGGTGGCCGTTTGTAGAGGTTCCATTGTAGAAATACTGTGAGAGACCCTTTTAAGCGGAGCTCCTTTGGCCCTGAAATCACGAGCCGAAGGGAAGTGATTTACAAGCTTTAACTTTAAGTAAAACGGAAAATGTTTCAGTTTTCTATGAGTTTACCGGCACAATAAACCATAGGGTTTTAACCAATCAGACCACGCGTCCTATCTTAGTTATTTTATAAATTGACTTGGATAACCGGGAGAGAGCTAGAGCGAAAAATAAATAACAATGGGGACGAATTTCGTTAGTCGAAAATTTATTTATATAACGGCGGTGAGAAAATGAGAAATGCTTGCGGCTATTAAGGTGAAAAAGAGCGGCAGTGAAAAAACAGCGTAAACAGGAACGCAAACATTTCCGCCATAAAACGTGTAAATAGGAAGTTTAAAGTAGTTTTACGTCTTAGTCCTGCAAAACAAGGGCAAGGAAATGTACAAAGAGATGTGCTGCACGTGCAAGGTCGTTTTTTTTTTGGAAATTAGAAAAAAAAGTGTGCTGCACGTGCAAAGTTGTTTTTTTTGCTAATTAAATCTATTGTTGTTGTTTTCTCCGTTCCCCTTGTTTTCACCTTGTCTTTAGTATTACTCGATTTTATATTTTCTTTGAGGAATTTATAAATATTAAAGAGAGCTTCGCTTTTGGCCCTGGCTAAATCTAAATATTCTATATTCTCTCTGTTACACAGGTGATTCGGAAAAGATGTTAGTTCTCTAGATCAGAAATAAACAGGCCGACCTGAACTCATGTCCCTCCTATTAATTGTCACAGAAACTCTCCGACCTAACGACTGGTGATATGTTCATGTGGGAAAGATCTTCTATGTTGCGGCTAGGATTGGATTGATCATTACGGTGGCCTATATGCCCAATTATATAACACTATGCTGTAACAATAAAGCTACGATGATTGATTAGTTAAGTTTGGCCCTAAAAATTGTCTATAAGAGGATTCGCCTAGAATCCAATACGGAATTGGATTCTAGATTCCAGATTCCATTGAGTTACTGGATTCCAGCCTTTGTCAGTGGGACTTGGATACTGGATTCCAATCGCTAGTGTGATTCCGAAATCCACAATGAAAATTTTCCCGGATTCGGGATTCCACGAGCAAAAATTTCCCTGATTCCGAAATTGGGATTCCTTTCATGGGGAGAGAAGATCAACATTGTCTTAAGCATGACACAGTGCTAATATTGGCATAGTGCTACATTAAAACTAGATAAACTGAAAATAAAACTTCGCCTCATGCAAGTGAATCCAGCACAGTCTTGGATTCTGGATCCACGCCGTGGATTCCGGATTCCTTGGTACTGGTGTTTAGTCTTTGTCACTGAAACTTGGATTCTGGATTCCAATCTTGAAAAGGATTCCAGATTCCTTGAGCTATATTTCGGATTCCAAAGCCCGGCATTCCGCATTCCAGAAACAAATTTTCCCAGATTCTGAATTCCACCAGCAAAAATTTCTTGGATTCCGGAATCTGGATTCCCTTATATGGGTCGAGAAAGTGAACATGAGTACAGCCGCTTCTCCTCGCCCTCCATCGCTTGGGAGGTTTCGCGCCGGAATACATTTGGGCAACCTTCAATTCAATAGAGAGGAGAAGTCGCTACGTCACGTCGCCAAGGTAGCAAAATTTCTGGATGACAACAAACCGAAAAACAGTCACTTAAAATTGTTTCTGACTTCATCGATCTTGTTCAGTTTCAATTAATTTGTCAAATGTTGCCTAAATTTAGTGGAGTTAAATCGGAAAGGACCGTATTTAAATTTAGAAATGTCAAAAAAGCGTGATGCAGGTGTAAAGTTGTTGTTTTGCTATTCTAAACTTATTGCTTTTTTGCCGTTCTCGTTGCCGTCGCCGTCGTCGTTGCTTAAGCTCCCCATAGGCCATTTTCACAATGACGACATTTGACTACAACTACCAGAATTCATTTCGTTTTTGCTTTGTTATTGAAATTTGTCAATTCCGCTGAGGGTTAAAGAACAATAGTCCTAATTTGCACAAGAAAACAACAAACTTAAGGATTCTGGTAGCTGCAGTAAAATGACGTCATCGGGCAATTGTCCTATTGCTGTGATCCAAAAATTTTGCTACCATGGTAACATGACGTCACACTTCTTTCTATTCAAATTGATGATCTGGAAAGCGCCCATCCCTTACACGTTCATTTTGCTGCTCTCTGAGGTTTATTAAGGTTCAGTGAGACTTAAAAAGTAGAAAAGAGGTGTAGTCTTTGGTGATTTTTAGCAGGTTGTTGTGTCGATAACACAGGGAGTGCACTTTAAATATCGCATAAAAGCATGATAAAAACGATAGTAGCTTTGCGGTTTCACAACTTTGAAATACAACCGAGCTTTAAAAAGGGTTACAAGGTTAAGATATTAAGAGTCTGATCACCATAAGAGCTACAACCGCAATTAAATAACACCATCAGAGCTTTTCAGAAAATGTAAACTAGACACAATAAATAGTAAGCAAGTAACATAAACATTAAGTAATGAATTACCTGCTACACAAAATAATTGTAAAAGAACTTTGGAATAGTCGTAAGTAATAACTTCACCTTTTATAACAAACATTCCGTGCGCTACATCATAGTTAGTGGAAGAGACTGGTTATGAAAGCTGGCAAACATCAAAGTTGGGAACAACGGTGTTGTTGTTTATGCTGGAAGCTCACTGACCGTGCATAATCCCTTGTTTTTTGTTCACAAATTGTGACGGAATAAATTAATGCGATGTTTCTATTGGTCAGTAAGTTCAAAATGATAGGAATGGTTACATTCATCTAAATCTTACTCTATTGCTAGTCTTACAGTACACTTTTATTAATTCCAAACACCCTGCTCTTTTTATGAGAGATTGGAAAAGCTACAAGGTTCTATACTACTACTTTAAGTAGAAATTTCATGAGATCGTACTTACACTCCACATCTCCTGGCTTTTCGTCCGGGGGAGAATAATAGACAGAAGCACTAAAGGTGGCGAATAATAAAGGAAAAAATATTGACGATAATACTTGGAGAGGCATTGAAGTTACTAATGATCTAAATTGATTGCCAACGTAAAGCTTTTGAGCGCGCGCATTAGAATTGATTTTTACTGATTGTCTACGCACTGACTGCTCCAATAGATCGGCCTCAGATGACGTCAGAGAGGAAATACCCAAACCAATCAGAAGACAATTAGAACTCAAACGAAAATCTAACCGAAGAAGTGACGGGTCAAGTTATAGTTTTTTTTTGGTTTTTCTTTCTCTTGTTCGTTTTTTGTCGTTACTGCTGCTTTTTGCTGGAGGACTTCATAAAATTGTTTCTGTCGATAATTTCCCTAGTTTACTTCACAGCCGTTCTTTATTTTAACGGCTATCCTTCCTTTCAAGATTGCCTCTTGTCTAGGCATTCTTGTTTGCACTGGAAAGGTTCATACATGCTTCCCGACGTACAACACGCGCAACACCGAATGCATGGGTACAACAAATGAGTCTTTCTCTACGCCTAGCATTTGGCGTTCGCAAATCCTGAAATAAATATTTTGGAAGGCCAAAATCGTTAATTCATGACTTTGGATAGGAGAGCGCCAATGCGAAGCGTAACGTCAAAGATGGCTGGGTATTGGTCAAGGTCTTTTTCGCGTCTTTATGGATCGAGACGAACTCAGGACGTCAATAAAAACGCAGAAGAAAAAGAAAGGAAGAAAGAGAGAAAGAAAGAGGCCAATATCCAGCAATCTCGACTGAACAAGTATGGCCAAAAAGAGACTAAGGGAAAAAGGCGGGACTAAGGCGCGCCCATCTTGCACTCCCAGGTAGCCAATCAGAACACAGGATTAGGTTCATATTTCCCGCCTCCGGATTCAGCCATGTACTGTAGTAAAGGAACAATAAACGCACCATCTGCACAAAAACAATTTAATTTTTTATTACAATAAAAAATTTCATGGACATTCTTCCATTTGCTTAGAAACCGTGCACAAGGTTCTAAGCTCCAATTAAATAATTATTTCTATTGCTAAGATTACAGTAATTCTATCCACTTCAAACAATAAAAAGCACTGTCATTGGTACGGTGGTAAAAATCTTACTTACAAAATTCGCTTAAAACAATAGTCTACAAAATCAACATGGGGAATGCCAAGGAAAAAAGAAAAAAAATGACTTCAATTACTATAAATAAAAAAATAAAACTTCTAGCCAAAATTCCGTGCTTGCTGATGCATCCTTTAGAGGCTAAGATGGCCTCTTAAAACTTGGGCTTCATCGTCACAAAGTCAAAATCATAACAGTCCGGCTGAAAAATCAAAAGGTCAAACAAACAAACGGTTGTATCATAAGTTTTGCAGAATGACCAGAGAATAAGTTACGTATAAATTGCATGTAATATGAAGACGTTTTGATATAAATAAATTTGCCACTGCCGCATTGCCCAAAATACACCTTCTTTGCACCCTAAAATTCGGGATCTAGAGGCTTTTCGGTTTATCTTAGGACCACTGTAATACCCTGGAGAAACTGGAAAAGATGGTGTTCTCAAAATTTGGGGTGCAACAAGGTGAATTATGAAAGTGGCGAACAGATAAATCCGGCCTTTATGCATGCAAAAATAAGTATCAGGCTTCAGGCTCTTAGGGCAGGCGCAACACCTTCCGAAAAGGATAAAATTTAAAACGACGCCAACAATGCTTTTATCACACTCTTTCAACTTATTCTGTAAGGAAAACGTATGGAGATAAGTCCGAAGAACTTGTAGGCGGATATTGAGTATTAGCCATGGTGCTAACTAAAAACGTCAACCACGAAGGCTTGTAATGTAAAAATCTAGAAATCTTTTTGTTCGGCTTCAAACAATTTTGGCAGTTTTTTCACAAAAATACCCGAGAATACAATTTCAGGGCGATTTTCTTGAATTTCGCTCATTCTTGGCACTTAATAGGGAATGAACGTCTTAACATGAGGTTGACTCTGCTTACCAAACCGACATGCTTGTTTTGAAAGCTGTAATTACTCCAACAAAACACTGGTAAACCCTGAAAAGAACGATTACCGTTGATACAGCTTAATTCAAGTCACTTATATTCTAGTTTATTACTAGCACTAACTAAAAATCGAGATTATTTGCTTGTTTGTTTTGTTGCCCCAACGTAAATCATAAGACGATACTCAAAGGATTTTTCTCTTTTAATGCTCGCATTAGTAGTTTAGTAGTAAGCGAATAATCCTTTTTTGAAGGCAGGAAACTCACTAAGGGGTGGGGGAGGGGGCATTGTCAATGATGTCATAGGCTTTTCACTTGATCTCACGAATAAAATGCGGAGAAACCTCATCAATTTGAGTGGGGATACATTTGCTCCGTTGACGTCGTGGCTTTTTATCTTTATTCTATAAAATGAGGAAAAGGAGGAGGGAAAACAAAAAAAGCCTGGTGGTTAATCAGTAAATCGGAGCACGGCCCCGTTTAGCGCTACCTACCGGATAAATCAGTATTCAGCGGATATGTATTAGGGAAACCAATCACGTCATCCACTGGCTAGAGATTTATCCAGTGGATAGCGATATCCAACGTTTGAACAGCCTGGGTCAGGATAGTAAGTTATGTGCAATGGATAGTAAAAGCGGCAAGAAAAAGAACTTACATAATCACGTCACAACAGTAATTTTAAGTCACAGGCGGAAAGCGCTTTTCTTTGAAAACATAAATCGACCAATGACAACTATTTTTAGTTTACAGTCAACCATTCAAAAAAAACGCACACGACCCTATCTTAATGAGATTCGATCGCATTTTATCAATGAGATAAAGGCAAAAGGCTATAAAGTCATCGGCTTTATTGTATTCCTGATCTCCTTAGTGGTGGATCCAGGGGAGAGGCCCGGGCGGCCGCCCCCCTCCCCCCTTAATTTAAGACCAAACGGAGGCCCGAAGGGCTGAAAAAGTTTTTTTGGAGACCGGGCCCCCCTCATCTGAAGGTCTGGATCTGCCACTGTTCCTTAATGAGATCCCTGTCCCCCAAAAGGCTAATTTGGACCCGCCTATACTACTTCTATTCACTCTATCTCCTTCAAGACAAAGGATTAAATATCCTGAGTATCGTCACATGATTTTGGAACAACAAAACGTGCAAGGGAATGAGGTCTGTCAGGAGTGCGATCAACAGGGAAAGCGAGTCACTGGATGGTCATTTACGTGAGATATTGAGGCACACAAAAAATACCAGCTTTCGACCGAGAGCAAGCCCAGAGGGGGAAGTTAGCGTCTAAAGCAAAACAAAAATTCAATGGGAGACGCGCCCTGCAGAAGAGTAAATAGTTAACCGCGGCCGGACTAGCTCGGTCGGTAGAGCGCTTTGAATGCAGAGCGGGATTCCGAGAATGGACCAATACTGGTACTGTCCTTGCGCTGCAAACAGCTAGACACTTTGTGTGGCTTAGATGACCCTTAAAATGGCGGTCTGGACTCCAAAAGGAGATATAAAAACAGTGTTCTCAAGTCTTTTTTTTTTAGATTTTAAAGCCAAGATAACCAAATTAATATTATCTCTGCAATGAAATCACTCTTCTCTCAGGAATTTGTCAAAAGAGACTCTTTGAAGTTCATGTACCTGATAAGTTGGGCCACTTATAGCTTCAGACATTAATGATTCTGCCATTGAAAAATCCGTCACCTAAAAAATAATGAATAATTTAATAAATGAAACAAAATAAAAAGAAAACCACAAAGACAGAGCAGCGCAGTACCACATGGGTAAAGGGGGTAAATGCACACTTTGCAGTCTCTCTCCACAGGAGTACGCAATACTGTTTCTCCAACGTTCAGTGACCTATAGATTAATTTGTTTCCTGACTCTGCCGAATTTTGTCACTGAATAGCCTGAGAAGGCGGCCGACATTTGGCGACACCACCAGTGTTTTTTTTCCCGCAAAATTACGTCTGAGGGATAAGCGTAGAAATTCTATGCTGATGACGTGTCAGTACCCATATATCGGTAGTGTTTTTGATTGCTTGAAGCGAATTTCCCTCGCGGCACGACCAATCAGAAGCCCCACCTGGATCTGGGTAGTGACACGTCATCCATAAAGCGTCTCACCTAATTATAATATTTATTGACGAGTTTAAATGGACGAATAAATGTTGTTTGGAAAACCCATGTACTACAATTCTAAAGTCAAGGTCTTACTTTAGTATCATAACAACCATCTGGGCTTCTGTCGGATGGGATGAGGAGGTCCCCTCTGGAACAAATGGAGTTGTAAGGGTTATTGTCTGAGTAGGTGTCATTGGGATAATCTGCAACATAAAACGATACCAGTAAAGGGACGGTAAAACAGGCGACAAACTCGTGCAAATTCTTTAGAAACATTGCTGCAAAACGAGATAAAAAGTGATGTTAGGGTTTATCACGCACGTTCAAATCAGTATTTAACCGCGGCAGGATTAGCTCAGTCGGTAGAGCGCATGACTACAGAACGGAAGGTCTTGGGTTTGATTCCCGGGGTCGGACTAATACTCAGGGTCTTAAAATAACAGAAAAATGAAAGTACTCCCTTTGCACTGCGAGCGGCGAGACCTTCGCGTGGCTCGGATGACCACGTAAAATGGCGGTCCCGTCTCCAGTTGAAGACGTAAAAATAGTGTCCCCAATTTAGTAGTACTTCCATGCTAAATACCTTGAAACTCAAATAACGTGCATTTTCTTGGCAACAAATCAGGTTGCTGCAAGTTGTGTGAATCGTGTTTTCTAATTGGATAAAACTACGCGGGAGTCCCCATACACGGAAGGTATGAAAATAGAGGGTCCTAATGACTAGTCCAAAAGTTCAGTCGAGGACTTTAAAGGCTTAGCGAGATTCAGGCAGATCCTCCATTCCTCCTCATCACCAAAGTGCACAAAGGGAGGCTGCGCTCGGTGGTTGTAGAAAGATAAACAAAAATTTGGCAAACTAAGGCCCCGTCCACATGTATCCGGATATTTTTGAATCCGAAACCTTTTTCTTTTCGGATACGGCTTCCGTCCACACGTATCTGGTGAATCCGGTTTACGAATCCGCAACTGTTCGAATCCGCCCTTCAGAGCGGAAATTTCTGAATACGCTATGAATTCGGAATCGTGTGGACGCTAAATTCTGATATTAAGGACCTTAAGATGCGAGGACGGCGACGGCAGGTAAAACGTCCGGTAAAAAGTGAATTCAAGGTTTTTCAATCTTCATCGCGATTATTCCATCACGCTTACTTTGTCGAAAGTACTCTCCTGGAGTTGAATTCCTAAGAGCCCTATCCAAATTAAGAAAGAGAAAGAAAATTTCGTCGTTGATTGTTTACATCCATTTTCACGTCGTAGTCGTGTAAAAACGACGAAGAAATGTACAAAAAAGTGTGATGCACATGCAAAGTTGTTGTTTACTTATCAAATCTATGGCTTTTAAGACGTTCTCGTTGCCGTCGCCGTCGTCTGATCTTAAGATACCTATTTTTTCATCCGGTGACGTAACAAGATCGAGCCCAATTCTTTACCGTGAATACTGTATTCACGATGGTAACCTAGTTGCCAGGTTCTCTCAAGGCTGAGCAAGATGCAAATTTCGCGCAGTTTACGACAAATGCTCTGATGCTAATATTCCCAAAAGAGTCCTGGGTACTAGAGTAAATCCGGATACGTGTCGGATACGTGTTGACGGGCAAATTCGATTTGAATACGGATACTTGTGGACGTGAAAATTTTTGAATCCGGAAAGAAATAGTTGCGGATTAAAAAATATCCGGATACGTGTGGATACGTGTTTGAGTCATACCGTTATAACGCAGAATATGTTTCATTGATTCTATATCCACAACCTGCAAAAACAAACAAACAAAACAAAAAAACGATTTCACGTCATCCTAGTGTGTGTTTCGATTACCATTGGTAAATTTCTGCAGTCACCTTCCTCTGACTTAACAACCTTACATGTAGAACCGACCGAGCAACTAGACCTTTTCTAAACTTAATTTAACGCAATTTTTGTTTCTGACATTCGCCAGGTTGCTAAGGAGGGGTCTACTTGAGCAACTTTTGAATGTTAATCTGTACAGTCGGGGGTTTACTGTATACGGAGCAGCATGCATAGTGTCACTAGTAATACTTTGGCATTACCTTTCCTTGATCTCGGCGAAATATCTCGGCTCTCGGAGCCAACTGATATGAATACATCAATCCATGCTCTTTCACAAACTCTGGGAAACCACTGAGATTGTATATCTGACCAAAAAACAATAATGGAAAATCAAACAAAACATGTTGCTTCACTCAGTCGTAAGAGATCTCGAAGCAGATACAAGTACAAGCAGAGAAAAACAGGAACTCTAAGGGTCGTTTATTTACGAAGCTTAACTTAGGCCGCGATTAATGATTTTGGACCTTCAGATTTAGTTCTATGTGGGATAATTCAACAGCTATTCCTCCAAACTAGCACTCCGTGAATGTTAGCATTTTCTTGGTAGCTTATTATTTTTGTGCTTAATGGTTTCTTTCTATTTTTTAGTGCGTTATAATCGGCCTTTTTCCGCAGGTATACTGTGAAATGCAGCCTCTAGCCTACGTCACAGACGTAATCTGCTTACCCCGGCTAGTAACGTCTGCGAGGCAGCGCCGAGACCCTTGTTGAGGGTCCCTAATAGGTTTTCCGGGATCCGGGATTTCCCTTATTTGAAGTTCGGGATTCGGGATTTGAAAGCAAAATCGGGGAGAGATTCGGTATTGAAAGTATGCGCGGGGAGTGGGATTTCAAATATAACCCTCGGGATTACAGGATTGCAAGGAATTTCGGGTCGGGATTACGGGATTAAAGAACCCTACTGGGGACCCTCCTTGTTCTGAACCCACTACGGACTCAACGAATTACCGGAAGCCCGTTTCGAATTCCTTTCAACCTGATTGGCAAATCGAGAGCGGCTTTTTTTAACACGCCAATCATGATGCGTATTCAAATCCGGGTACACAGGTGAGGGACCCAGAACAAGGATTTCGGCGCTGTTTCGCAGACGGACTTGACCAAAGTTTACTTTCGTCCGTGGCGCAGGCTATGCAATCTCACGCACACGCATTTCACGTTTCACGGGAACGCAGTGTTATTGCGCCGGATAAGCTACTGCTAATCTTCACATCGAACGCTGAAGAATGAGAACAGTAATGAACTACCTGTTCGTAGAATGGAACATTGTATGACGGCCAATATCCTGCTCTGAGGATCTCAGTTTGATCTCCACTCACAACCAAGCTTAAATAAAGGAAAAAGATATCAACAGCAACTACCTGCTTGACCTGTGACGATGTATATCTATGTCAATCATTTTGATCGTATTTTAATAAATTTTCAGGGTTCGTCCTCTTTTGCGCTCTTTAAATTTCATGACTTTTCAAGACTTTCTCCATGACCTTTCCAAGTTTTCCATGACCTTGGGTTTAACTGTGACTTTCAAAAATTTTCAAAACTTTCCTTTATAGTTTAGGGTGTTTTTTGACCTAACGCATTTCAACAGACAAAAGTGAAAACAGCTCGTGATCTTGGGCTCTGCTCTCGTTCTCGCTCCCGTGCGCACGCGTGCTGTCGATTTTCGAAAAGAACAACATCTGTGCGCTAGCTACTCAACAGCAAACTGCTATGTCTTTTTAATCATTGTTAAAACCTACCCTGGTATCTGTTCCACCACCCACAGAGCCCCTGTGAGGAGAGATTTCTTTAACTGCACCTTCTTAAGGTCGAGAAGCATGTATTGATTGTTGTAAGTCCCTGATGATCAAACAAAAGGAAACAAAACATACATAATAGACTTTTTACCGATACGGCGGCCATATTGAATTTATTAGATTTAAAGAGTTTATGTGCGCTTTCCGGGCAAAAAGAGAACTTCACTGTATATTTCTCGGGAAAAAGGCGATCATGACTACATCCAAACGAGGCACAACGATCTTTTTTTTCCCATTACAATCTTTTTCTAAGAAAACTTAAAGAAACATTGGCCCAAAAAGCGCGCGTAAATACTGAGCGAGTATATCGGATCGTGCTCATTCCCCCATGGGCATCCCATAATACTCCTTAAACCTAATTGATTCATGATCCATGGCCACCGTAACGGTAAAAAGCTCTATTAGAGACATCGCTGCCAATACAACTGATTCGATGAAGGTTGCTAAGGGTATTGCGAATTGCGCACTGGTAAGCTATTGTTCAGTTGTCACTCAAACAAATTATTGCAAGGAGTTTCCCAATTTCCATTCACCAATTGCCCGAGCTACTTTTCCTGACTAAGGTAATTATATACATGTAGGACATTTCAGTGAAAGTAAAAAGGCATCTTTCTCCTAGCTTATAACAGCAAGCAAACAGTAATGATGAAATCAGTTTTTAATATGCACCAAATTTAATTTATATTTCAACTAATAGTACAACGTGAATGTAATGCCAAAGAGGTTTTAGAATTTAAATATTCACACCGCAGGATTTCGCACGCAGACGTAAAATGCAGAACTGCCTTACAAGACTTCGTTGTTCCCTCTGCGAGTCAAAGGGTCAACCCATCCATCGACTACACCTGTATTTCTACAGACAAAAAATGCTACATTTCCTCCTTACCACTCCCTACTTACCTGTCTCCTTCTTTTATTTCCTCCCTCCCTCCCTGCGTCCCTCTTTACCTGAGTTATACTGCGTGTAAATCTCTGCCCATTCTTTGCCACCGCGTGCCATCAAGTTAGAGAGGCGCACTCTGTGCCAAGCCAGGAGAGATTCAGTTGAGACGTATTTCAGCAAAGACGTGTTAAACAAGCTGTTTGTTGTTTGTAGCATGATCAAGCCACTAATAAGAGACAAAGGTTAGACTAATTAAGGTAAAATCTACTTCAGTTCCAATACACTTGTTAAGCCCCGTGCAAACGGACGCATCTTTGTTGGCCAACAACTCCCAACATTGTTGGATGTTACATGTTGCGTCCGTTTGCACATCCTGTTACATGCTGTTGCGTGTTGCTAGGAGTTGCCGCATCCGTTTGCACACCACTGCCAACACGGACGCACCAACTCCCAACATTGTTGGGGCAACAATGTTGGGAGATGTTGCGTCTGATTAAGCTACGTACAAACGGACGCAACATTGTTAGCCAATAGTTCCCAACATTGTTGGATGTTAGGCGATGAGGTCTGTAGCCATCGTGCAAACCCACTCTCGACCACAGAGCTCTTCTGCGCATGATGGCCAGGGAGGAAGACAACTTACGCGGGAGTCAGAAGCGTGAGCACTGGGGTCGCGATTCCGTGAAAACCGCGCAAAGAGAAGGTATCTTTGATTTGCCCTACCCCCTTACCCCTGGGACAGGACCGCTTGAAACAAATCCCCACCCCCGGGCCCGAAGGGCAGGACTTGTCCCAGGGGTTTCCCGGGGGGATGGTTACAGGTCAAATTGAACCATGCATAACGTGGTGCTAAACGTACTTCATCTCCATAGCAGCGAGACAGTAACATGCTCATACCTGTCCATTATGTAAAAGTCATCCAATGATACCAAATAGCCAGCATAACTCGAAAAGGACATCCGCTTAGCACCTGTTAAACGTTTACTTTTTAGAAACAACGCTGCACGTGGAAAAATCCTAAAGGTGTATAAGTCTTTGAATTGCCTTAGACTTGATTTCATGTCTTCAAAATCCATACTACGCAGCGATATGTTTAATTCCTACAACCCTACAGATTCTGAAAATAAGCTTGCTGTTCCCTTGTTACGAACCAATTACTATAGGAATAGCTTCTGCTACAGCGGGGCTGTTCTGTGGAACAATCTGCCTTCTGATGTAAGACAAGCAAAATCTTTGACTAGCTTTCGGAAACTGTTAACTTCTAGCTCGAACACGGCATTCATGGAAAACAGGCCTTAATTCTATAAATTAATTTTGTTTATTTATTTATTTGAACATGTTCAACGATTTTTACGCAATAATAGTGATACTGTAAAACACCCAAATGTAGGTATCACATCATGACACCTCAGTAAATGCGCGCGTTGCGTTTAGGTACAGTATGGCAAAAGGTTTTTTTGAAAAAATAATTTTTAAAACAAAACCAGAATTTGTAGCTTTTGGGGTAAAAGAGAGTTGGCTTGTGATGCGTAGCCTGTGTACATCTCCCCCCACCCCCCTCCCCCCAACTCCGAAAATCGGGCTTGTAACACGTGGTTATAAAAATTCATAACAAACGATAGCCGCCAATAATAATACTAATCATTGCGGTCGACAAGAGGAGCCCGCAATCCTAATCTCCAGGGCCGAGTTGTTCAAAGCTCGGTTAAGATAACCCAGGGTTAGTGCGAGATTTGAATTCAGATTTGAAAGCTTAAAAGCATTTCAGCTTTAATTCTTTTTGTCTACAAGTTGATGACTGAAAACTCTAAAAATAATAGAGAAAATTATCCGAGAAAATGCTTTTAAACACAAGGAAAAGAAACCCGAGTTAAGCACTAATCAGCCTTCGAACAACTGGGCCCAGACTGTTGTTACGCATGTATGTAGCCAGCATTCGTTTGGACTTCACTAAGAATGAAAGGAATGCAACGAATGTAATTTGATCACTCGTGTTTGGACTTTCTATCACTCGTAAACTGATCACGCGTGTTTTGACCATCTGTCATGTGAAACTTACGCAAAGCACAGCACTGGAGCAAAAGCGTTTTGACCTTCGATCGTCGTCGCCCGCACTCCGTAACCTTTGGTTATTTACTACTACTAATAACAATTGTAGCATTTCATTGAAGTTGGCGATGACGTAAACAAAAGGAGGCATGTCCAGCGGAAAAAAAGTGTTGATTCCGCAAAGAAGGAGAACTGGTTTTTAAACAGACCTGTACTTGGATCCTTCAGGTTGAAGAAGTAATGTTTGTATATCCTCATCACCGCAGCATATGCAAACCAGCTGAAATGTAACATCAAAGTTGGATGCAGAGTGGCCAGAGGGAGGTTGCGCGCTAGATTGCTGGGACGTTGGCCAATACGCCACTTCCACATTCCCCATAATGCATCTTATTTGCCAATCCCCCCCCCCCCCCCCAACAAAAGAAAAAAGAAAAAGAAAAAAGAAAACTATATTTTCCATAACCTTTGTTTTTCATTTCCCCTGGGTATTAAAGCCGCCCCAAGAGAAATTGAAATCAGTGCTTATGCAAAACTTTGGCGGGCAAATAAGGTGCATTATGGGGAATGTGGAAGTGGCTTATACTCAAAGTTAAGTCACTACAATCCCTTGACAATCTTGCATACTTGGAGAGCAATGTTGTTGTGTCTTTCAAAGAACGCCTCATCCCCGGGTGTTTGAGGGAAGCAAAGTTGAACTGGGGGAGGGGGTCTTCTTTACACAAAGCTGCTGTTTTGTTGTGTGAAGTAGCGCGCGTAAACGGAAAAAAACGATCTCAAGTTGTTCTGTCTGGGATTGTAGCTATAGCAACACTTAAGGATGCATATGTTGTGGTTCAATTTTATCCTTGGTTTAATTTTTATGTTCCTTTGTTTCAAACTCATTATCATACAATACCATACCCAAAACCAAAAGCAAATAAAAATTAATCCAAGGGTAAACTTGAACCACAACGTATACACCAAACTTTTAGTTAGACTGAAACAATAAAACTATTGTGTAATAACTGAGTTCCCTTACCTTGAATGACCTGCAAATATATCTTCGTACCCTGGACGAACTTTTATTAAAGCAGAGCAGTGGCCCATTCTTCCCAACTAAAGTTGAAAATAAATAAATAAATAAATAATTTATAAACTAGTAATAATCAAAGGTTTTGGAGTGCGGGCGACAACGATCCAAGGCAAAACGCTTTTGCTCCAATGCTTTGCTTTGCGCAAGGTTCACGTGATAGATGGTCAAAACACGCGTGATCAGATTACGAGTGATCAAGGTCCAAACGCGAATGATCAAATTGCATTCTTTGCATTCCATTCATTCTTAGTCGAAGTCCAAATGAATGCTGGCTACACACGGACGACGCACGCATAATAACAACCTGAAGATTAGGATTGCGGGCTCCTCTTGTCGCCCGCAATAAATAGATCAAATTATGATATCATTTGATGCCATATTTTTTCTTGTGTTTGCTTGTTCAAATTAATATTATTCAACTACAGGCAGGGGTTTAAAGTACGTTACAAGAACAATGAGTGTGCTCATAAGCGTTTTTACTAGTCATTTAAGCTAATTCAAGTTGAGCTTGACAAATAATTCAAACATGTAATACAAAAGAACCCCCCAGGTTGTTCAAAAGGAGGATAATGGCTTACACTGGATACATCGATATGCACCGGATAATACAATTGGTTTCTCAAGCACTGGATAGTGATGAATCCAAAAATACCATAATCCAACGACACAACCAGGCCAAGGATAAAAACCCCAACAAGCAGGAGGCAACCAGTTGAATTGCCTATAACTTACAAGAATGATCAAGGATGTGGACTAAAGATAAACAATAAAAAAAACCAGCTGGTGGACTGGAACCCAGGCCTGCCAGAGGTCAAGGGTCTGTCGCACTGACCATTCAGACAGGGTGCCATCTGAAAGTGCCTCAATTTCTCGAGAAAACAAAAGAAATTTCTATAATTCCTACAAACACACATTCTCAAGGTTAACCCACCTTGGTTAAAATCTCACTGTCAGACATTTTACTCCAATCAGGCAGTGTGTTGGGGTTGAGTACACCCTGAAGAGTGATATAATCGCCAGCACCATTCAATATTTGAAAAGCAAACTTGCCGAGTGCCTTTAAGAAAAACAAGTATGAAGAATCATTTGTCAAAAAATAAATAAATAACCATGACAAAGAAATCCAGTAATACAGTGTACTCTTAGGCTATAACAACTACAGGCCCCCGGCTTTGCAACTAGTCATCATGCTGGTAAAAACCAGCATACTCAAGAGCAAGAAAAGGTTATTATTTTGTCTCTTGCTGATCTCCAACGTAGCGGTTTGGCACCATGTGAGTCAGACTGGCTGCAAAGGACTTACTGTAGAACCCTGGTAACTCAAACTCTAAAGGGAAATCAAAAACAGCTCAAGTTAGCGGGGAATTCAAATTTATCAGGGTAAATTTCCGGTTAATTTTGATGAAGGGAAAAGAAATTTAGTTCGAGTTAGCAGAGAATACGCTTTATCCGAGTTTGAGTTATCGAGGTTCTACGGTGTTAGTAAAAATGCTGCATTTCAATGGACCCTCTGGTATTTAGCGACCATGCACCTGTCCAAAACATATTGGATTGGTTCCTTATACATTGTAGAAGATTCAGCTGCATTATGCATTTTTTTCTTGTTTACAAAGTAAATAACCGAATATATTCATATAGAGGTTTGCGCTATATAAATGTAAATTATTATTATTATTATTATTATTATTATTATTATTATTATTATTATTAAAGTCACTTCATGAAACAACTGTAAGTAAGTACCTGCTCTGTAGCTGGATAATCCGTATAACCAGCAATCAGCCCTGAATAATGGAAAGTCAAACTCAAATGTGATTGATAACAACTCCCCGCATGACAATAACTTAAACTTAAAATATTGCTGTAATTACAAAATGATTCTCAAGAACGTGATGTTCTGCATTTATCTAACATATGAAAGATAGTGCATACATTTCAAACCAAATTGTAGGAGCTGGCCAAAAAAGCTACCTGTACAGTCCCTAAAGTGAGATATTGTATTACATTTACATACCATCATACTGGGACACTATGTTCCCCATCTGTTTCCACATTGAGCTACTGTTTGATTCACTTTTAATTTTACTTCTCATCCATTCCTCCTATGAATGAGAAGAAATCAAAGACATCAAAGAGAGCCATTCTTATTTTACGAGGCAGTGTGGCCGAGGCCGAGTGGAGCACTTCGGACTCGCAATCCGACGGTCCCAGATCCGAGTCCTGCTCTGGCCACTTACTGGATTTGTTCTCGGTCGTCCTGAGTTCAAATCCTCGGCCACGTTATAACTATAACCAACTGGTTGCCTCCTCTCTGTTGGGGTTTTTAGTCCTGTTATGTTGTATTTGAATACTCAGAAACAAATAATTAATATTTGTTTCCAACTATTTTAGTGGAGTGCCTGTTAACTAACTGGATTTTCAGCTAAGTGCACTTTCCACGATAAACAAGCCTGAAAACCGTTAAACCTTTTTAACCTGGAATCTGTTAAATCTGTGATAGAGTTTTCACCCAGGACTAGTAGAGGTCGAAGAATTAGATTTACGATCAAATTTTCTCTTTGTAAAATCCCTTGAAATAAACAGTATAATTCCCTTGAAAGTTAACAGAATAGGGTTAACGTTCTGTCCACAGATTTTAAGACAGAATCCTCCAGGAAATTGAGTAATTTTAATTTTCAGTAGACAAAAACCTTGTACCAGAAGAATTTAGAAAATATTGGAATCTTTTTAAAATTTTTTTCAAGGGCTGTAGATGTACCCTTGTAAAAAATTATCACTGATAGCGACGCGGTGATCGCGAATCGCGGCGCGATATCAGCGATCGCGATGCAATTAAAACAAATCGCGCTCGCGGCGAAGTTATAGCGATCTCAGCGCGATGATCGCGATCCTGGCGATGAAATCGCGATCGCAGCGGCATTGTACTTATCGCGGCGTGGTGATCGCGATCGCGGCGAGATTTAGTAAAGTCACATCCGGCGATCTCCAAATACTATGTTCTCGATCCTGGTGCAGTAATCACGATCGCGGGGTGGTGATTGCGATCAATCTAATTAAGTCGCGTCCACAATCTCAGTGCCATTAACGCGAAGGAGATAACCGAGGATCACAGTTATCGTCACGATTTTTCTTATAAGTCAGTCGTATGGTCAATATTCTTTTAGCCATCTCACGTCTTTTCCGTCCGTTTAAGTTGTTTTTAGCCCGTCTTGTTATTCCTTTTCGTTCGTGACCTGTCAGCTAACTGACCATATTTGGTTTCATCAGGGACCGCGTTTTCCCGTTTCAGTATGAGCCGTAATCCCACCCGTTTTTTCCACACGTTAGTTGATTCACACGGCGCATTGACTCTATAGGTGTGTTCGTCTTGTTTGTTCTTTTCTACGTTTAGAGTTTGTTTTTGTGGCGTTAGTTCTCATTTTTATAGGTTTGATCTGTACGTTTAGACCGTTTTAAAGTGTTAGTTTTGTCTTCCCGCTTCGTTTCCGTAAGGGTTTGTTCTCTCATGTTGGTTTGTGCGGAGTACGTCTTGCCCTGTTACCTCTTTTCACATAGAGCGATTTCGATTCCTTGGGACTCCCTTCTTTATTATGCTAATGTGAGTTAGCTAGTAATTGAGCGGTATGTCGTATTTTTTTCAACTCGTTTCGTACTAGAGACATAAACGGATGTTCTCGACTCTGCCAACCACATCAGGTCTTGTTACGAAAAGGGCGTTACATTTTATTCGGCTATATGCCCGACAGCCTGAAAGGGTCTTAAAAAAACTACATGCCCGGTAATCAGAAATAAATCCTGCACGTACGTACAGTGAAATCCTAGGGCTTCTGGCGACCATTTTATAATTTTAAGTTGCCAAAAGCCAACTTTGAAAAAAATTGAGCTTACAGCACTGATCAAAGACAAGTGTTGCAGAGTATAAACTGCCACAAAGGGCATGCAGTGTGCCATTGATGTTGAAACACCAGTTGTACTAACCTGAGAGAATATCGCCTGTCTTTAAAATTTAATTAGGGGAAGCGAGAATTAAAAATAAGAAGGAGAGGGTAGCCTGGGGATTGATACAGCTGCTTCTTATCACCCGCTGCAGCTGAGAGGTTTGGAGAGAGAATTATGGGAATATCAATATCAGGTATTCATTATATGGGGGTAAGGGAGACCAGAATTGGAGAGGAGGATGAAGTGGTGGAAAGGAAAAAAAAAAAAAAAGCACTTTGAGTGTCAATGTATTTAGCACGAAAGTACTAATTGGGGACACTAGATTTTACGTCTCCAACTGGAGACGGGACCGCCATTTTACGTGGTCATCCGAGCCACGCGAAGGTCTAGCCTGTTGCAGTGCAAAGGGAGTACCTTCATTTCTCGGTTATTTTAAGACCCTGAGCATTGGTCCGGCCCCAGGAATCGAACCCGCGACCTCCCGCTCTGCAGTCAACACGCTCTACCGACTGAGCTAACACTGCCGCGGTTAAAATATTTCACAGTTCTTCTGTACTTTGAATTCCTCAAAAAACTTCACTTGCCCGTTGGGCAAGTTAAGAACAGAATTCACTAGCCCGATAACAAAATCCACTAGCCCCGGGCTATCGGACACTACTTTCTTTGCATGCTGCCTGATGCTTGGTAAAATAGTTACATGACTGTACTTTTGAATTTGACGTATGAGAATTAAGTCTCTTATTTGTCTAATTGCCTACATATTTCTAAATAAAAAAAAGAGAAATGTTGACGAGAATATAATGCTCAACCTCATGATCATGAAAGTTGCACTTAAAATGTTGTGATTATTAAAAATCTTCCTTCACATTTTGTCAGTATCTCTGCCACCTACACTTTAAGCTAGAGCCTGTAAATTATGTAGGTTACTGATCACGAAAAAGAAAAATCATCATTTATTACGTACCTGCTTGTCAAACCAATTTTTCACCTTTTCCATGAATGATTCTGAAGACGTACTGAAGAATTCGTAATGGATGTTAACATAGTTTTCATTTATCCTCCTGTATAGTTATAACAAAAGAAAAAGCCACATTAGACTGGAATTAGGGAAAACATGGGGCGTAATTAGGGACTTGTCAGAAATTAGCAGGGGGGGGGGGGGGAGGGGGAGTGGGAATTTTAAATTTGGGTTTGGAAATGCGGTGACCAATCCCTGCAATGGGAGTGAAATTTGCTAACCCTCCCCTTGAGCTTGGCCTAAAATATCATGATCTCCCCCCCTCTTGTGTAAATGATAAAATCTAGTTCTTGCAATACACTTGGGTGAGTCAGTATTATGAAAACTCAAAATATGTTTCTAATCTGTTCTTTGTAATGCAATATACGTACATTTTAGATGACAGCATTAAGAGTCTGACTCTCATTCTGACAGCTGATCACTCAACTCTCCTATTTCTCCCAACTTTTTACCAAATAAAGAACTTCCTTTTTCTTCTGTGGGTAAACCTCTATATGATCACGGGTATATATTTGCATGACCCTCCCCCTTTTAACGGCCCATTTTTCATTACCCCTCCCTTTTCGGAGTCTCAAAAGGTTGTGACCCTCCCTCTGTTTCCACCCCCCTTCCCCCCTGCTAATTTCTGACAAGTCCCTTAATACATTACATGTATACAGGATGCGATCAAAAAGCATAGTTGAACAGTCCTTTTGGAAATCTTTGCGGACAGATTTCTATTAATGAAGGACACCACGCAAGAAAGTCCCCTTGAAAATCTGACCTTTTTGGAAAGTGCTGTGCAGCACAAAGTTATGCAATTTGGTTTCTCCTTTTAATTAGTATGGATATGACATTAAAACATTCTTGCAAACATTCTCCTTGGTGTGTGCATCATATTTTTTCAGAAATTACATAAACAAATTAAACACATCCACTCTGAAACCATCAACAAAAACTGACACCCTCCTAATCCCCAAGTAAAAAAACAGCCCACCCTCCATCCCCTGACAATTTTGTTTTTATTGATTAAGGCCAAATCTACATTTGTAATAATAAATATAGGACAGTTAATTATTATAATTTGGTGTACTGTACAAGATGCATGATCAAACAACACCTGTACCTTGAGGTTTCACTTTCCGGAAAACTGCATGTATTCTTACTACAACATTGAGCAAGGGGGGAGTGGATAGTGCAACAGTAATGCTGAGGGTGGTACAATGTATATGTTGTGGTTCAATTTTGTCTTTGGTTTAAATTTTGTTTTTCTTTGTTTTTGGGTATGGTAATATATGATAATGAGTTTGAAACAAAGGAAAATAAAATTTGAACCAAGGATAAAACTGAACCACAACATATACACAGCCATGTAAGAACAGCAATGAAATTGATATGGAGCACAGAATGGAATAAAACAAGCAACATTGCTGCTATAGCAGCTGACATGCAACATGACGTGGCAGGATAAAAGACGCAGCTTGCAGGGAGAGACGTGTCCAGTAGCCCAGGGCTAGTAGATTTAGCTATCAGGATAGTGAATTCTGTTCTTAACTGAACAACTGGTGAGCAGGTGAAGGTTTTTGGGGGAATTCAAATTATACAGAAGATGTAATCGATCCTGCTCATCGAAAAAAAATTCTGCACTGGTTAAAATGACTCCTGGTATATTACATTTAAGTACATGCCTGAATTCTAATGGCAAGCTGTAAAACTGACTTTCTCTACACCCTGAAGATGACAGATGGGAAACTTAAGTTAGCTTAACTGACACATGAACAAGCTTGCAGCATACAGACATATGGTACTCACTTAGCAGTCAACGCTCCCTCGAGATAACCAGCAGCATACATGATGGTCGTGTCACTGTAACTGGTTTCTCCTGTACCTGACACAATGTCCAGCTCACCCCATCTACAAATTAAGGTATACAGAAAAATTAAGCAAGAAAAAAAAAGAGTTACATTGTAACCTTTCACATCCTGGTAATTTTTCAATAGATCTGTCCATTACCAGCCCTTTTTACACACTACAAATCTTTTTCCTCCATTTGAACTGCCTGTCTGCCAGAAAACTATGAACAAACACTTCAAAGAGTACGTCACACCTTTCACTTTCACTAGATACAATGCATTATTTTTTTCCCAAAGATCTGCCTATTGCTAATGATTTCTACACACTAAAAGATCTTTTTCTTCCATCTGAACTGCCTTTAAAACAAATAAATAAACAACTTCCCCTGGCCCTCACCCTCAGGATTCACAGCTAGGAGAAGACATTTTTCAGCCCTGCATACAATTTACCTACAGTAGATGTGCACTATTAACATACATTTCAAAGTGCTTAACAAATAAATATCAAATATATAAAAGAAAACTATTTCCCTGGTAAAATTTTATCAGCGATAGCGCCCCGATCGCTGATAAATTATTACAAGGGTTGAGCTGTCTTAAATTATTTTTTGTCATATATTAAAATAACAAGTAAATAAAGTCCACAAAGGACATCATAGATTATGTTATGCTGGGTAGTTAATGTTGAGTGAAGAAAATATTGTCACTGTGTATCACCCACAGTACAGTACTTATTTAAATAACTATTTTGAAGTTAAATCCATGCAACACTGTACTTATTCATACCCTGTGGAATTTATGTTGTCAACATAAATACCATAGGCAACTCCTTTTTCTTTGTCTAAAACTCCAAACTCTATGTGATATTTTCTGTGAAAAAAAAAGAAAGAACAAAAAAAGTGTATAATGATAGTTATCAAAATTAAAAGATATATTAAATTTTAAAAGATAGAACAATTTTAGTAGAATAAACTAAAAATAAGTACACACTTAAGGACCAGGTCATCAAAATATCATCATTGAACAGATTCTTCTCAAATTATATTCCCAGATCAGGGGCAGATCCAGGATTTGTTTTAGGAGGGGGTGCACTCGTCTCTTGCTCTACTTCAAAACCAATAAACCACATAGCTTTTTTTTTTTTGCAGAATACCAGTTGTATTAGAAAACCGCAGGTCATCTCAGGGGGGGGGGGGGTGCACACCCCCTGCACCCTCCCCCTAGATCCGCCCCTGCAGATGAATTTTTTTTGTGGGCAGTTGAGGCGAATGATTTGGATATCACTCCAGTTGTTCACTTCATGTAAGGGAATCCGGATTCCGGAATCTTGGAAAATTTTACTTATGGAATCCGAAATCCTAGGTTTTGAAAATATCAGGAACCCCACTAATGACTGGAATTCAGAATCCAAGTTCTGCTGACAAATACTGGAATCCAGTACCTTGAATTCCAGAATCCACAGCGCGGAATCCAGAATCCAAGACTGTCTTGGATTCCCCTACATGGGGCGACAGTTGTCTTGAATCTGTGCTACAATTGTTGTACATCAGGCGTGCGATAAGCAGGAAGTCAGCAACTGGATATTCTTAAGGAACTCAACTTCTAAGCAGGACTACATAATTATAATGATGTTTGTTAGCTTAATAACTGCCTTGTAAAATTTGTAAAGAGAGGAGGATCACGGGTTTAAATCAAAGTAAAGCCATTTGAGAAGAAGGAAGGAAGGAAGGAAGGAGTCAAGGATGAGAGGACAACAGACACGCCCTCTTTACAATAACATGTGAACATATATATTAACATGTGAACAGCAAGCTTGAACAGCAGCATACAAAGGCGCCACTGGCAGCCGCTCTCAGTCCATTTTGAGCTTACTGTACCCACCCAAACCATGATGTGAATGATGTGTTGTAGTGTGTGAAGGTTGATCACACCAGTGGGATCTACATCCTCCACTCTTTTCGAACACTGGTGTGGGTTCTTTTACGTCCCACACTTAGCCAGATAAGTGTAAGTGCTGTGAGAGAGGACCTACAGTTTTTCTTTCTTATCCAATAAGACTAGAAAGACTAACCATTTGCAGATGTCATTACAAAGGGGGCACTTTCTTCTCAGTCATTTTAAAAAAGACCCCAAGCATGGTCTGGCGGGGGTTCGAACCCGCCACCTCCTGCTCAGCAGACAGGTGCTCTCCGAACCAAGCTAACCAGGTGGCGGTTGTTATGGGAAGGCTATAAAGGATTTCTGTTAAAACCCTTGTAACTAAATAAAAATACTGGCGGCCCTGTTCACTTAAATGGGATGACTAGATTCAAATTTTCTGAAATATTTCCATTGTCCACACTGTGTTTGACAGTAACTTATACATGGCAAAACATTGACCCTTTAATGGGGTTGTCCAACAAGCAGACAGGGTATACCCTGTCTGTCATGAGGCAACTGGATAGGCTCTTGGGGGGCGGGGGGGTGGGGAGGGGGAGTATGTGGGACTGTCCCTTTAAGTCTAAATTTCAAATACAGGTATGGTTGTTTCACGTTTTGAGGAGTAGGCCATGTCCGCGTCATTATTTAGCCCATCTTTATGTCGTTTCTCGTTGTTTCATCTAATATTATTTCTGTCGCTGTTTTAAGGCCATGTCACATTAATTGTCAGAATTTTAATTTACGATGAAGGTTACATAATCCTGATAGTCTTTGAATACTTGGCCTTTTGAGGATCTAGGCCCCTTGGTTGTCTGGAACCCTCAACTTATTTTCACGCCAAAGGCCACTCCAGGCCGAGCCTTGCTTCTTAACTAAAATTCACCACTGCCTAAACAGGGCTGGCTTTTACATACACATTTCCGTTTGGCACATAAAGCTTCTTTGTTTCTACAAGTATTTGGTATTAGTTCATAAATTTACGAAAATGACCAGATATTCTGAAGTTAAAGTACAAAAAAAATAAGACAAACGATTAAATAAAAACTGGATTCTCAATTTAAGCTTGCAGAAATATAATAGATCATATAGCTTATCTCTGCAAAGCACGAACTTCCTGGTGGCCGCGTGAAACGCTAAGTACAGTATATCTTCATTCTAAAGAGTCTTACCCTTCGGTATAGTACACTGTACCATTCATCGAATAGCCTGGGTCGCTATGAGAAAGCCTAACAGTGGACAAAAGGCAAAGTAATGTAAACAGCATCATTTTCGATTCCACCATCAGATCGAACTTTGAAAGCTCACCGAAACCGACACTGAAACCAACAGAAGATGGGGACTGGTTACCAACGCTACCCGGAATAATCGGAGGATGTTCGGGGGGATGTCGTAGCGGGTCGTCGGAAGTCCTCGACAAATTTGTCACTTACCGTAAAGTTGCGAAAGTAACGACCCCTCGAAAGTAGGGGAAGACCGGGAAGGAATCCAACTCAGTTAAAGGCCTACCTCCGAAACTAGCGATAAAATGTCACAGGTGTTGGCAAATCCCGAAGGCAGCGATCCCCTCCAAAAAAAACGACCCTCCGAAAACTAATTTCCCTTTTTGCGAAAAAAATCGTGGATATGATAGGTACGAACAAATACCACAGTGATCCGAGGTTTGATAATAATCACTTGTATTTGACATTCCTATACATAACTCTTAAAGTCTAGGATAAACATTACCTTTTCTTAAAAAGCATTCCTTTCATACTTTTTGCGATTTTATTTTATATTTTTTTCCGAAAGTAGCCATCAAAACCGCCTTGCCCGAATAGTATCAACTGCAATGTGATGGTTCAGTTTTAACGCTCGAATTAGCGCCCGGGGCACTTATTCATCTCTCTGAAAAGGACCGGGGGAGGGAAGCGTTTGTTTCATGGGTGTGCTTATTTCCCTTCTTTGGCCGCAAAATAGCATTTTCACAATTTCAAGTTAATGCTGAACCAAGGACCCGTCGTTTTTTTATTCACCTCGTAAGACTTACAAAGAATGGATTGTGTTCGAGTTCTACAGCGATCCAGAGCTGATAACTGATTGGTACGCCTGGACAACAGCGCTGCGAGACAAATGCCGGGACAAATGAGTAACTTACTGTTACTACAGTCAATAACTCTCCTTCGCAATTGCATCCGACTTTTGGGTCATCCCCGATGTAAAAACCCTTCGACGTATTTCTGTGTTTTCTAGCTGTTATTTTCCTTGGCTCTATTGCGTTGGCTTCTCAGTGGCTTCTTTGTATTAATTGTTTTACGTCACTCGTCAGACTCGTGAGTTTCACAGGTTTTTACACCGAGTAAAAGCGACTTTCTATTTTAAAAACCCGATACATCAACACGACGAATGCCGTGTGAAACCACGAGGTCGCAGATTCAAGTCTGTGACGTAAGAAAGTCTATAACAAGTTTATCTCAATTTCCTTTTACAGTATGCGTTCAGAGGGAAACATTATGAATAGCCTTTCTTAGCACTCACAAAACTGTAAAATTTAGGCCTACATATTCACTTCGCTTCAAGACATGCTACGCAGCGGGGCCTGGGAACTGCTACAAACATCCGCGCAGCAAGCTCCAGTCCCCGAGATACTCGGGTCCGCGAAATTGGGAAAGCGGAAGAAAAATAAAAGGGAGGAAACAGCCCCCTTCTCCTACACCACGCGCTTGTATTCTCGCATGCCTTCTAAACTTACGCGTCGTCCTTACTATCCGAGAGCCTGCAGCAGGCTACAAGCGTCCAGGTCGAGATCTCATGTCAGAAATAGGTAACCGCCCCATGCGGACAGCAATTAAACAGGCCAGGTGCTCCTGGGCTACACTATACTTCAAGCTCTTCTCTGTCCTAATGCGTGATGTCTCTAATGATTCTGCACCGCCTAGCATCAATGGCATGTTCACTCTCTCAAGACAAGTTCACAATTACAACACCTGATCCCCTTCTGTTGGTAATGTACGACTGGAAGGCAGATATTCAAGTTATCACCCTTTCAAGGTACAGTGTCCTGGGAATTATCTTGCTTATCGTGATCATTGATATAATAATCGCCTCTGTCATGGTCATCATCTTCATCGTCATCTTTATTAACAAACATTGCTTAAATTACAGTCTGAAACCTTTATTTTTTATTTTAAAACTGGTAAGTTTATGTTTTTAATAATTTTAAGCATTAATAATTGTTAGAGTTAAATATTTATTTTCAGGGTTCTCTGTAATCTCTAAACTTGGTTCTCGGACAATGTATTTGGATTTACTGGAGCAAACTTAATTTAAGATTCAATATATTTTCATCCGGGACAACAGAAAGCTACTCTTTTTCGATCTCTGTTTGATTCCGCTTTATCGTTGCAACACGACATACGGGGTCATCAGGTCCCACAGGATACTTGTTCGACCAGTACAAGTAATACACCCAAACGTTCATCTTAGTGAACTTTGTCAGCTGTCAAAAAAAAATCAATAAATGTCATTACAACTCAGAGTCTCCTCCTTTAATTGCTGTTTAATGCCGCCGATCTATCTTCGAAGTAACCGCCGGTACCACCTGGGCTACTTCTCGGACGAATGAGAACATGAGCCGCCGGCAACTAGAACAATCGCAGAGCTTTACCGCCGGCATGCCTGCAGGAGAGCAAGGGATTGAGACGAGGCGTCGATGTCGGACTTGAACCCAGGCCACATCAATCTCGCAGGCAGAGTCTTCTGGCTGTTTGGTCAGCGGGGCAACCCCAACTGACCAAAAAGTCAAAAGACTCTGCCTGCGAGAATGCGGTCACATTGGTGTTTACAAGAACTCTTAACACTTCGCCATCCCGGAAAACGTACGTCATGAGTCATAAACAAGAAAGCCGCCTTAAACTTACGTCAAGATCTTTGCAGTTGGTGTCTTTCATCTTAGTGGCACTGCAATCCAGCTTCTTGTTCACAGGTATTAACAGCTCGTAATAACCTGAGGGGCTTGTACATTCCTCCTTTCCCATCATCAAGCCTGAATCGACTGGACCATTTAAGGAGTGGCTGCACATTGGTGCCCATCGACGATCATCCTTTTCGACACAGTACCCTAAAACCCAGGATGACGGAGAAGAAGAAGTGAATCACTGTTTCGTCCAAAAAAACCACACACACAAACAGGGGTAATTAAAATTGTGAACTTTCGCATTTTTATATAAACTTGACGTTTCGTATGCTAGTCACAAACATTTTCAAAAGTGATAAAAGTGACCGTTTCAGATTATGACAAAACTATTTATACAATATTGACAAGGGGTCTGGAAATGAGATCAGTAGAAAAAGATGGTCGTTGTCTTGCCTTCACGTCCACCACAAAACATGAAATTAGGCAGTTTCATGCCGTCGTCGTGCAACGACGACAACGAAACTGGACGTACAAAAAAGCGTTACGCACTTGCAGAGTTGTTGTTTTGCTAATCTAACCTATTGCCTTTTTGTCTTCCTCAGTTGCCGTTGCCGTCGCCGTCGTCTGACGGCGACGCCAATGAAAACGTCACTGAAAGCTGACTTTTCGTCCTAGTTTTAGCGTTTTCTCGATTATTCCGCCTCGTTTATTCCTTTAAGAGTTGGGAAATTAAGCTGTAGCTGAAAAAAGGAGACTGCGTCCGAACTCAAAACGATACAGT